>NC_133647.1:52172001-52472001 GCF_009905375.1 Apium graveolens | reverse complement strand
TTTCCTTACAGTCAATGTCATTTTAACCACCTCCAAATAATTTTCTACCTCATTTCAATCACAGCTTATGTGAAGATGTTTTCCTTAATATCTGATAAGTAAAAAAAATATCACCATTTTTCCATA
This sequence comes from Apium graveolens, assembly GCF_009905375.1. Taxonomy (NCBI): domain Eukaryota; kingdom Viridiplantae; phylum Streptophyta; class Magnoliopsida; order Apiales; family Apiaceae; genus Apium; species Apium graveolens. Next base: position 52,471,875 of record NC_133647.1, on the reverse strand, counting down.
AGTTATTGCCTCAGTCTTTAGAGGTTAATCACTGTCACGACTGACTCTCAATCATACTTAGAACATCTTTTATCTTAAGTCCTAATTGCCCTGAACAATTTCGACCATTACTGGTTCGATCCATACTTTCTCGTGGTGTAACACGTGCCCCACTTGTCATCATTATAATTACGACACATTTCCTTTATCAACATTTCTATTCTTGAGAATTTTGAATATTACCTTTCTCCTTGTAAAACCTCTAAGGTTATCCTTGAATCGTTCCTCCTGTATTCCCTAGATACAGGGCATATCAAAATACCATTTACTAATACTAAAACCATTGTCTATATACTTCTGAAAAATTTCTCCACTGATCCTTAAAGGTCGTTATTACCTTAATCCTTTCCAAATCATACTGTCAAAACTCATAATGTCCCTATTAAGGGTGAAATGCCAACCTTTATGCATTCCCCTAGGATTCATTTTAAGTTACCGATGTTCTATTCTTAATTCCACCTTTAAAAGGTACCTGCATCCTTCCATGGATAAATCAAGTCATATATCCCTGATAAGGGTGTCTTATTCAATCATTCCCACCTCGATAGTATATGCCTAATTTCACAATAACATCTGTATATAAAATGAGGTTAATCAAAATGGCCTCCAAAAGATAATAACGGTTATCCGCTTTTCTTGCCTAATCTGGTAACGATAACAAGGATGTTCTGGAAGATATTGGTCGTGTTCAACGTGAACTTCTTCTTAATAATTCCTTATTTACTTTTGTTGTTTATCTCAACAGTCACCTCAATGTTGGGATATCTTTCATATCTGGCGTCTCCCTTTCTGGGTATCATGCCACCGGTCTTACACTTCACCTTCTTGAAGGTCACTTCCTTCATCCAATTTTCTTAATTTCTTACTTTCTTATCTCCTCAGTCTATCCGCGTCTCATTATTTATCCTTCGAATTATCTCAAGGTTTCCTCGAATCTTCCCAACTTACAGGGGATAAAATATATGTATCTCTTATGCCCTCAACCATCAATTTTAACTCATGGTGAATCACCCTCATCCTGACGATTACATACTCTTCTATTTCTATTTCTACGAGTCTTTAGGGTTTCCTCATACCCAACTTCCTTATCATTCCACAAACTCTATTGCCTTTATATTCCTTTCCACTTCAGTTTTTTTTTCCTTTCTCTTATCATTAGTTCATGAACCAACCCAACATAAGCATCGATTTCAAACATCCCGTCATTCTGGATTCGTGTCCTCAGAATGAATCTTGACAACTTTTACAACTTAGATTCATAATTCATCATACTCGTCTGCCTTTGTTCTGGCTCTAAAGCTTTTACTCTATCTCTATAACCTTGGGAAGTACTTTCCTGAAAACAACTAACTGAACTTAAATCAGTTTATTATAATCTTTTGCTCCGTGCCTTCCTTGGTTTTTCACCATCGGGTGGTCTCTCTCTTAGGAGGGTAAGTGACAAAAACAGTCTTTTGTGGTTCGTCAATCATTCAGAATCTCAAATGATTCCTCTATTTCCTTTAGCCAGGCTCTTGCCTCGACTAGGTCAATATGTTCCTTGGAACTCTGAGAGCTTAGAGACTTAAAGGTCCTGAAAGAATTTCCTATCGCATTGTTTCCTCAAGGTGGTGGTTGGGGATAATAGTCTAAGTTCTGTCTAGACAGGTCCATAAATTGCCGTATAGGAGTACCGTCTCAGGTCTCCTTTCCTTACTCGACTTTCTGTTACCTTAGTATAAAATATTTCAACCTTCTCCCATAATCGGGGTTATCTTATACATTAAAAACCTTGTTTTCCACTCTATTATGTTATGGGTTCTTTCTTTCTTGATGGCAACCTCCCTGACTATCACATTCAGGGTTTGCCCTAAATCCTATTCCTCAAACTATGGCTCTCATCTAAGTTCTCATCCTTAAGCTCTTGAACTTTCGGAACCCAAATTCTATAGGAATACCTCATTATTCCCTTATCATCTTTCTCAGTATTAATCTCATATTTATTTGTTGGCTCTCTGCCTTCATTCATCACCTTTTTCTGGCACAATATGCTCTTTTCCAATAATTCGGTCTCTATTGCAATCTCAAACAGCTTTTCGGTACCGGCTCCGGTTACCTTCACTTCTATTTCCATCTTCTCAAAATCTCTTATAAACTCTCTCAAAGACATTATCATCTTGAGTCTCTCCTTTTTACTAAGGGCATCAGCCACCACATTGGCTTTCCCCGAATGATAAAGAATCTCATAATCGTAATCCTTGATTAGCTCTAACCACCTCATTTGGCACATGTTGAGCTCTTTTCTGCGTGAAAATGTACTAGAGCACTTATGGCTTAGGTAATTCTCGCACTTCTCTCCATACAAGTAGTGCCTCCAATCTTTAGGGCAAAACTATTGCCATGAGCCCAAGCTCATAGGTGGGGATATCGAATTTTATATTCCCTTAATTATCTTGACGCGTACGCGATTACCTTGCTGTGCTGTATAAGAAGCACCCTAATTCCTTATGCGAAGCGTCACTATAATTCACAAAATCTCCTTTTTCATCCGGCAACGCCAACATATGGGTCGCCACCAACCTTTGCTTTAGTTGTTAAAATCTTTTCTCGTATTTCTCTGTCCATTCAAACTTCTTAGTCTTACGAGTAAGCCGCTTCAAAGGGGCTACTATCTTTACAAACTTAAACGAACCTCCGGTAGTGACCGGCCAATCCTACCTCTGGTAGTTTCCCTAACCATGGTCATCAATTCCTCAATGGTCCTTTATTCATTCTTGTTAGGATCTTCCACGAGATCCTCCTCAGCAACAATCCCATCTAGGACAACATCCTCAACCATTACATCCTCAATATGAACATCATCCGGTCCTGCGTTAGGACGCTCTATCGGATCCACAATCCGATCTCCAATTAGTAATAAAACATCATCGCGCTGTCACTTCTCAACCTCAGGGTTCGGAGTCCCACTACCATATACGATAACGAACTACGCTACTATCACGATATTTATAAGGGTTCCCATAAGGGTTTTAACTGTCAGTACTACGTTAGATAGTCCGACTATGAACTTGGCAAGAGTTCTTATTATCTTAGTGAACTTATTATCTTAACGTCACATCATCTCTGAGGTTTATAACGCTTAACTCTGATACCACTTCTGTAACACCCCCAGATCCGGGGTCGGGGATCCGGGTCGTCACGGTCTTTCTTTCCACAATATCACTTCACTTTATTAATAATAAATAACCTTATGTTGTGACCCCACACTAACACACACCACAACCCGTTATAGTCTCAGAGATGAAATTGAAATAAGTACAAGTCTTTGAATCAACAATTTAAAAGTTATTACAACCCAAAATGATTACTTGATAAATTTATAGTTAATTGCCATTATCTGTCACAAGTTATAATTATACATAATTTGATTCTCAAAAATAGAATACCTGATCTACCAATAGATCTACCTCTGCAGCTATAGCAGCCACAACATCATCGGGAAGACGCGGGACGCTTCCCACGCGATTGCGCTGGGTCTGCTGGAGTTTGGCCATCTTTCCTAACTGTTGTTGTGTGATGAAGAAATAAAGCAAGAGTGAGCCTTACAGCTCGCAAGATAATATATAGTGATAACAATAATATAAGTATCTAAATGGATACTTACTAGAATCTTTTATCATGTGTAAGATAATTACTTACTAGATATAAGTAAAAACAAGGGATGAAGTTACCAAATACTTCACTACACTTATATCATTTATAAAGCTACTTGAACTACCACTTTTCAAAGTATAATGAGCTTTCAACAGTTTATCACATAGATGAGACTACAAGACAAGATTTGAATAGATTAAATCTTTGAAATATTATTAAAGGAAATGAAGTTATGATATACTTCATTAAGTTCTGATATATATATATATATATATATCCACATATACATCTTCTTTATACATTTCCTGAAAACCTCTGTCATGCAAAGTATGAACAGAGTTTGGAACATCCAATGAATTTTGGAAAGGAAAAGAATTTTGGCATAAACCAGATATCTCGCTGATCAGGCAAAGATACCAATAAGTAACCTTTTCTACTAGTAGATGGACGAATTCCCCACTGGTCATCACCCTGGCCACAATAGGACCTTATGCTGGACTGCCACTCAGCCACTTATGCATTTGATGGACTCCCACTGAGCCACTTACACTATCATGGACGCCCACTGAGCCCATGTTGCTTATGCCGACTCAATAGATGGACTTACTTCCCGAACGTTGGGTAAGTAATCAATTCATTTACCAAAACTGCAACCTGGTTGCGAATATAAAATACACCATAGAGCCGGATCCCTTAGATTTTTTTTTGAGCGAGTATTCAAGTCCCCTTAAAATGAAAGATCTTGAATTTGAAAACAAGTTTTTGGATCCGCTCTACCTTTTAAATTCATTTTGAAGACTCGAAAACATTTTTAAGAATATTTGGAGTAATGCTGATTTATAAAATAAATCAGTCCCAATATGAAAGAAATATCTGAATATTATTATTTAAATAATATTCCCATAAAGAATAATTGAGGTAGAAGTTGGAAAACTTATACTTGAAATGAATAGCAAATAATCAAAGATATACTTATACGAAAGTAATATCTTTACTTGAATAATCAAAAATAAGTTTGATTATCGAACATTATTCTTAAATAAAATAAAGAATATTATTAAATCATAAGCGGAGTCATAAAACCTCGAATGAATATTATAAATAATATTCATTAAATAAAATAAAGGAGTCAATACATCCTCAAATGACTATCCAATTAATAATCATTAAATAATATAAAGTTATCGAATAACCCTTATTCGATTAATAGTTTTGAAAACTATAACCATATATATATATAATTATATATATATATACATTTATAAAAAATCTACTCGGGATCCTCGACTCCCGGTTTTAGAAAATGTTTTCACCTTTTGGGTCCTTATAATAGGGGTATATGCAAAATACTGCTATCCTCTAGCATAGGTATTATCAACTGAACCAACAGATATATATGGCAAGAATACGAAACAGGCATGCATATGTACCATATAACATGCTACAATATATCGCAACATTTGCTAATTAACCAACATGCATCTACCGCAAGATAATGCATATACATATATACATCACAACAACAGTATAACGGGTAGAAAACTTGCCTGAGCGACTTGGGGTGATAAAAGGCTCGGGACGAGTCTGGTAACCTATAAACAACAAGTAAGTTGGAATTAAACCAAAGTCACTTATAAATCTATACTTTAACTAACTTAGACTCTAACGCTTGTTTTGCGCTTATTGATTCTCTTAAGTCACACGAGTACCCTCGGCTCCACCATTTTTAATAATTTAACCTTTACGAGTTTTAAGGCGATTCCTTCGCGAGTGTCTTACCAACTGCCTAACACACTTACCATAAATGTTTCTTACCCCAATTAGTCATTTAAGGTCCTTAACCAAGATTTCAAAGTAAGGCGAGGGGAACTGTTTCGTTCGCGAAACGCCGTTACTTGAAACGGTCGTTTCTCCTAAACCGTGCATCGGAATCGAACGAACTACATATCAAAACGAAGCTCGTAACACGAGCTATCTAGACATGGCAATGGTCATAATCTAGCATGGGGTTCTCGGGTCCTAATGTTATGCACAAAAACAGTCTAAAGAAAATCGGACGTTACGACGGCTATGTTTACGCGATTTCCCAAATTTAAACCAATTCAAACAACCACAATTTCAACTCCAATTCACAACCCAATCAACCTCCATCTAAACTACATTACAACGGCCCCAAATCAACTCAATTTTAATATTCATACTTATGCCTAAGCTTGAATTTAATTATACTACATTCTTTTAACCAAAACAACAAGATTTACCATTCCATTTCAATACCACTTCAACCCAAACTCTAAACCACAAACATTAAGCTACAATATCACCATAATAATCAAAATCATCTTATTAAACATAGGAATCTAGGGTTTGGAGATGATATACCTTCCTTGAAGTGGTGGGAGTAGCTAGGAAGCCTTAAGAAGCTTTGAGAAGTCTTAGGGATGCTTGGATCTTAAAGGAAAACAAGAAAAATTTCAAGTTAAAAACTTGAAAACACTATTCATTGTCTTCTTCATTGATTTAATGAAGAAGATTGAGAAAGAATTGATGGCTTAAACTCATGATATAGCCCTAACTATGCATAAGGATGATTAGGGAATTAACTCACCAATTTAGGAAGCTTGGATCTTTAATTTTGAATTTTCTTGCCTTTGGAATAGTAAAAAGCCGAGAGCTAAAGAAGAAAATAATGCCTTTGTTTCTTTTTGTTTTGATGAAGAATGAATTATTTGGCTTGGTTGATTTGGTTTTGTTTTGTTTTTGGTTAATTACCAATTTAACCTTGATTTTGTGTGGTTAATAATCCACCACATCTCCTTCCTTCCCATGTCATGCCTATGTCATGTTGTGATGTCATCTTTCCCTCCTTGTCCTCTTCTCATTGGTTGGGTGACATCACTCTCTCTAATCCCTTTGATTAACTTCCTAATTGTTTGCCTAATGACTGCTGATCTGTTATACGGTTCGCTTAACTTTCATTTTCGTTTATCGTTTGAGGGATCATACCCGGGATCTTATTACTTGGGTTCCCTTAACCTTTCTCAATACATTATATTCCTTTTTATGATCCTCTCTTATAATCCTTTAATTTAAATCCTTCGTATCATGTTACCTTATATTCAATTCTTTCCGTATCTAGTGGATTTCCGGGAAAAATCAAAGTGTTTGAATTTGGATTCTGACGATCTTTACATACACTTATATCCCATATAAAGTACTAATAAAATCTCAGAATATCCATATCAGAACCCCTACATAGTGTGGCATGAAAAGTTTTCTCATTCAGCAAAAACACTATTCATAAGGGTTTCAAAAATTTCCAAAAATTGGGGTTATTACAATGTGGCTGGGGGTAGCGGCTTCGGATCCAGATTATGTGTTTCTTCTTCTCCTTTGTCTTACATGGTTGATTAATCGTCAGATCTTAAACTGTTTGTACATCAACAGCAAGCTCTGATACCAATTGTTAGGCCCTTAACCAACTGTAGAGGGGGGTAAATACAGTTAGTATAATCAACTCGACAAAGCTTCAACCGAATCAACAATTTTTATATAATCTGATAAAAACTTATTACACATGTACTCTCTTGAAAGGATGAACAATTATCCTTGAGAGCTACTAGGTTATGCGAAAGATATAACAAAGTTGCAATACTTATAGCATGAACCTAAACTATGCTTTATATAGAGCACAACTACCAATGTATATAGAATTATATTCTATTAACAACAAGGAAACCTATACTATTACTTCTGAGATAAAGTCCTCCACCGCCTTGAAGTTCCTGTTTCCTTTTCCTCATCAAAGATCAACTGATGTGACAAATACTGATTTCATTACCCGTTGACATCATCATTCGTTGAATATCAACATCCGTTGATGTCATCATCATCCGTTGATTCACTTCATCATCATCCGTTGATGCTTGTAATCATCATCCGTTGATGCTTCTGATAGTTTCTGTTTGATATCATCAGTTTCTCCTAACATCCTTATGATAATAACTAAATATGGTATTCCCTTTTTAAAACAATTTACTCATCACGATGCTCTGATTACACCATCATAGCACTGAGTTTTCAGTCTCATATTATGACAATCGGTTCTCAACTATACCTTTCTTTGTTCAGAAGGCGATCAGCCTTGGAAGAATGATTTTCACAATATCGATGTAATTTAGACAATCTTAATAAGATTTCAAAATCTAATATTTGAAGAAATAATGAGCTCTGAATAAAAGAGTCGTGATACTCAAAAGATTTATAACTTGGAAGAAAGAATACAATGATTATCCTTCCATGTCCTTAGAATTTTATATTATGATACTATGGAGAATATCCCTTGAAAGCAATGATTGCTGAATAATAACATCATATGAATAATCCTTGTAAGATTTCCCCATTGAAGGAATACTTTTCTTTTCAAATAATGAAAGAAATTTTGAATGACATCCTCAACCAAAGGTTAACCATTGAGTTTTCAAAATGATGCTATTTTGAAAGAAGGAATTTTATTTAATGATTAACGAATAAGGAAGTATATTGTTCTTCAATCATTTTATTATTTTTAACTGGATATTCATTATATAAATGAAAGAATAGAACATTTCATGAACAAAATATTTTCAGAAAACTAAATATAAATTCTCGTTTGAGTGGGCGACCTAGTTAGGTATCAATTAAATCATTCTTTGAAAAATTTCATCAACAATTAATCTTGCATATATAATGCATCGTGTAAAACAAAAAATTGATTGGAAGTGGAACTAGAAAAATAATAACTAGTCCATATCAAGCAATATTATCAAATATGTTAGATATGTTTGATGATGTCATGACTAATCTGATGTGTTTAGTTTCAGAACTTAATATCAAGACTTATCAGGACTTAGCTGGGAATCAGTATTTACTGAAGACAGAAAAATATCAGAACTTAAGGTATCAGAACTTGTAATATCAGAACTTAAGGAAGGATATGCTTCAGAAGTAAAGTGCGGCTGATTTCTAGGAGAGGATCTGGACCAAACAAAGGAAGATATACTTTAGGAGTTGGACGACCATAAGACTTGTAAAAAGATAATATCTGATTGATATATTTTAGGAAGAGATATATTTCATATCAATTAGAAGATATCTTGTAACTGTGTACTATATAAACACAGATTAGGGTTTACACTATAAGTGTTATCATTCACGAGAATATTATTCATTGTAACCCTAGCAGCTCTTTGTGATATCATACATCACTGAAAGGGTAGATGAAACCTACTGTAACAGAGTTTGATATATTGAATAAACTTTTTTTGTTACATACTTGTCTTTATAATTGAATTGATTGTATATACTATATTCAACCCCCTTCTATAGTATCATTGAGGCCTAACAAGTGGTATCAGAGCAAATATGTTAAGCTTACAAACAGTTAAGATCCAAATAAACAATCAATCATGTCTGATCAAGCAAAAATACCAGACCCTCAAGAACCTGCAAAGGTTCAACCCATTCAAAACACCAGTAGATATGAAACCATCAGGGTTCCTTTGCTCAGGGTGTCTGAGTACCCTGTATAGAGTGTGAAGATGGCCATGTTTCTGGAAGCTAAAGATCCAGAATATTAAGACAGAATTTATGATGGTCCACACAAGCCCACAAAGCTTTCTGTTGCATTTGGGAATGAGCCATAGAGGATGATTCCCAAAGAAAAGAGAGAATACACCACTGAAGACATCTCTTCACGAGGCAAGGATGCAAAAGTAAGACACTTGCTTCATAGTGCACTTGACAATATCATGTCAAACAGGGTGATTGGATGCAAGACTGCAAAAAAAATCTAGGATGCATTGGAAGTGAAATGTCAAGGAACCAATGCCATCAAAAAGAACAGGAAGACAATACTCACACAGGAGTATGAGCACTTTGACTCAAAATCTGATGAGTCACTAACTGATACAGATGACCGATTCATAAAGCTATTGAATGATCTGTCACTAGTTGATAAGGAATATGGTCAAGAAGATTCAAATCTGAAATTCCTACTAGCTCTTCCTGAAAAGTGGGATTTGAAAGCTACTATAATAAGAGACAACTTTGAACTTGATGATATGTCTCTTGATGAAATCTATGGGATGCTTAAGACTCATGAACTTGAGATGGAATAAAGAAAGAAGAGGCATAGAGGGAAGTCTAAGACAGTTGCTTTAAAGGCTGAAGAAAAGCAAATTGTCTCTAGGAAGGCAAAAGGAAAGACTCTAATCATACAATCTGATTCAGAGTCATCAGATTCTGATGATGATGATTCAGAACCTGAAAATTTATCTGAAGTGGATGTCGATGCAGAGATGATGCAACTGTGTGCTCTTATGGTGAAGGGTATCATAAAGATAGCCTACAAGAAATTTAGAAAGGGTAAGAAGTTTTCCAGGAAAGGTGGAAGTTCTGACAAGAAAGGGTTCAGAAAGACTGAAGGCAAAGGAGGAAAGTCTGATAGAGGAGACAACTCAAATGTCAAATGCTACAATTTTGGTGAAAGAGGCCACATCTCTCCTGATTGCAAGAAAGGAAAAGGTGATAAATGCCAAACACTTATCACAAAAAAGAAAAACTGGGCAGACACTTCAGAATCTGAAGAAGAGGTGAACTATGCATTAATGGAAAATATTGATAGCAGTTATGATGCTGCTAAACTAGAGGTACCTATATCAACTCTTGCTTTTGATACAGAAGATATTACTGAGTTGAGATTATTTCTAAAAAACATTTATATTAGCTATAGAGATCAGACTTTAGAGAATAAAAGATTAAAATCTGAGAATCTAAAGTACAAAAACAGAATAGCTATCTTGAAGAAGAGTTAGTAAAGATGAACATTATTCAGACAGAGAGAGATAATGCTATGTATGTTAAGAATGAATTGCTTAAACAGAATGATTATCTAAAAACTGAATAAGAAAAAGAAAGAGAAATCATCAGGACTTGGACTAACTCAGGCAAATCAACTCAGAATATTTTAAGTAGTGGAAACTGGAAAGAGGGGTTAGGTTATAAAGATGATAAAAGTGAGAAAGGGACTTTGCCAATTAAGCCAATTTCTATCAAACATATTGTAAAGTCAAAGGTAAATCCTGTTAAATTTGTTGCAAAAACTGTTGTGTCTGATTCTGAAGAGATGAAAGACTTTAAAACAGAAGTCAAAGAAAAGCCAACTTCTGACAAATCAAAATAGGATAAACCAGCTTTGGTGAACATTGGCTTAATGACAAAGAAGCTGCTTAAGTATAAGCTGAAAGAGATTAAAAATGTGAAGAAGGTAAAGAAAGTTAGGAAAAATAGGAATGGAAAGGAAGGTGTGAATAAAAGTAATAATTATATGGCTGTTCCTAATGCTCCTAGAAAGAAATGCTATAATTGTGGAAACTCTAACCATCTTGCTTCTTTTTGCAGGAAGAATAAAGATATAAACTCTTTACCTCCTAAATCAGGAGTTAAGAGTCAGTCTGTTAGGTTTAAACCATAAAATCCTTATTTTCATTGTGGTAGTTTATGGCATTCTATTTATACTTGTAAGGAATATCATAGTTCGTACTATGATTATTATGAAATAAAACCTTCTTTAAAGAAAGTTAGTGTAATTCCTTCTAGTGTAAATTCTGATGCAAAGTCTGATATAAAGTCTGATAAAAAGCATGTTAGCATAAACTCTGAAACTAAATCTGCTGCAAATGATAACAAACTTAACAAGGCCAAAGGATCCAAGCAAGTCTGGGTCCTTAAAACTAATCAATAGTGGTCTTTGTGATTGCAGGGCAACAGGAAAAACATCTTGATACTGGACAGTGGATGTTCAAGACATATGACTGGAAATAAAGCCCTGCTATCAGACTCTGTGGAGAAAGCTGACCCAGGAGTTTCTTATGGAGATGGCAACATGGGAAAGACTCTGGGATATGGCAATATCAATCTCTGGAATGTCATAATTGAATAAGTAGCTCTTGTCTCAGGACTTAAACACAATCTGCTAAGTATGAGTCAAATCTGTGACAGAGGTTATCATGTGGATTTCTTTGAAGAACACTGTGAAGTTTTAAGTAATTCTACAAGAAAAGTGGTTCTAAAAGGTTACAGACATGGTAACATATATGAAGCCAGAGTTTTAACAAATTCTGATGGTTCTGCAATCTGTCTGTTAAGCAGAACATCAATTGAAGAAAGCTGGAATTGGCATAAGAGACTCTCTCATTTAAATTTTAACAACATAAATGAGCTAATAAAGAAAGATCTTGTGAGAGGACTTCCAAAATCAATATTTGCTCCTGATGGTCTTTGTGACTCATGTCAAAAGGCAAAACAAAGAAAATCTTCATTCAAGAGCAAAACTGAATCCTCAATTCTTGAGCCTTATCACTTACTGCATGTTGATTTATTTGGTCCAGTCAATGTAATATCTATTGCAAAGAATAAGTATGCTATGGTTATAGTGGATGAGTTCACAAGATACATTTGGGTGTATTTCTTGCACAAGAAGAATGAAACTGCATCTACTCTAACTGATCATGTCAGACAGCTGGATAAGTTAGTCAAAGATTCTGTTAAAATAATAAGAAGTCATAATGGCACTAAGTTCAAGAATTCAATCATGGAAGAGTTATGCAAAGAGCAAGGAATAAAGCAGGAATTTTCTGCACCTGGAACTCCACAGAAGAATGGAGTTGTAGAAAGAAAGAACAGGACTCTTATTGAAGCTGCACGAACTATGCTTGATGTAGCAAAGCTACCAACCTATTTTTGGGCTGAAGTTGTGCAGACTGCTTGTTTTACAAAGAATCCAACACTCATAAACAAGCATGGAAAAACACCATATGAGATGGTGAAGAAAAAATCCAAATCTGAAATATTTTCATGTATTTGGATGCAAGTGTTTTATTCTTAAGACTCATCCTGAACAGCTGTCAAAATTTGATATAAAAGCTGATGAAGGAATTTTTGTTGGATATCCACTTTCCAAAAAAGCCTTCAGAGTCTACAATTTAAGAACAAGGGTCGTCATGGAATCTATCAATGAATCTTTTGATGATAAAAAGATTACTGGACTTGATGATTTCAATGATCTGATCAACTGAGATTTGAAAATGAAGATGTAAATTCTGATTCCGTAAATTCTGATGACCTAAATCCTGATCCTGTAAGTTCTGACGGGTTAAATTTTGATGTCATTTAAACTGTGGTAACTGCTCCAAAGGAAAATGCACATGTTCAAGGGGAGCAAGCTGATGATCATACCACATCTCAAGACTCTCAAGAAGCATCAAAACCAATCACTGGCTCTTCAAGTTCTGATTCATCAAGTTCTGATGAGCTAAATTCTGACAATTCTGGAAACTCTAATTCTTCAATTCTTGAAGGATCCAACTCAAATTCTGGAATCTCAGATAGCATAACTTTAGGGGGAGCATCTGAAAATGCTGATGCAGACAGCATGGATCATGGGGGAGGATGCAGTTCTAGAGATCAACTTCCATCTGTAAGGAAGTGGACTAAATCACACACACCTGACTTAATAATTGGAGATCCTGAAGCAGGTGTCAGAACTAGAACAACAACAACAACAACAAATGAATGTCTCTATCATTCTTTTCTATCTTAGATTGAACCAAAGAAAGTGGAAGAAGCTCTTCGAGATGATGATTAGGTGCAAGCAATGCAGGAAGAGTTAAATGAATTTGAAAGAAATAAAGTCTGGAGCCTAGTACCAAGACCAAAGAACAGATCCGTTGGTGGCACAAAATGGGTATTCAAAAACAAAACTGACAGTGATGGCATAATTACAAGAAACAATACAAGGCTGGTTGCTAAAGGTTATTCTCAACAGGAAGGTATTGATTATAATGAAACATATGCTCCATTTGCTAGATTGGAAGCCATAAGAATCTTTTTGGCTTATGCTGCTCACAAGAGGTTTTAAGTCTTTTAAATGGATGTAAAGAGTGTATTTCTCAAGGGAGAATTAGAGAAAGAGGTATATGTTGAACAACCTCCAGGATTTGTGAATCCAAAATTTCCTAATCATGTCTACAGACTTGATAAAGCACTCTATGGCCTAAAGCAAGCTCCAAGAGCATGGTATGAAACTCTGGCACAATTTCTTCTGGAAAGTGGATTTACCAGAGGAACAATTGATAAAACTCTGTTCTATATCAACCATGACAAGGACTTACTTTTAGTCCAAATTTATGTTGATGATATCATTTTTGGTTCTACAAATACCAAACTCTGTGAAATGTTTTCAAAGCTAATGCAGTCAAAATATCAAATTAGTATGATGGGAGAACTTAGCTCTTTTATGGGACTTTAAGTCAAGCAAACTGAAGAAGGTACTTTCATAAATCAATCCAAGTACACCAGAATTTGACTCAAGAAATTTGGAATACAAGACAGTTCTACTGCATCAACTCCCATGGCCACTACCACAAGTTAGATAAAGATACTGGAGCATTAGTAGATATTACTAACTACAGAGGTTTGATTGGCTCTTTACTCTATTAAACTGCAAGTAGACCAGATGTCATGTATGCCAGGCTGATCCAAGAGAACCTCATCTAATAGCTGTGAAAAGAATTTTCAAGTACCTCAAGGGTACAGATTATCTAGGATTGTGGTATCCTAGGGAATCAGATTTTAAGCTAATAGGTTACTCAGATGCAGATTTTGCAGGATGCAAAATAGATAGAAAAGGCACTAGTGGAAGCTGCCAATATCTTTGAGGCAGATTGGTTTCTTGGTTTAGCAAGAAACAGAAATCAATTTCCAGATCAACTGCAGAAGTAGAATATATTACTGCAGGAAGCTATTATGCATAGATTCTGTGGATGAAGAATCAGTTACTGGACTATGGGTTAGAATTTTCTAAAATACCCATTTACTGTGATAATCAAAGTGCTATTGCTATGACAGGAAATCCAGTTCAACACTCAATGACAAAGCGCATCAGCATTAGGTACCATTTCATAAGGGAACATGTGATGGAAGGTACAGTGGAATTGCATTTAGTCCCAACAGATCAACAACTAGCAGATATCTTCACAAAACCACTATGTGAAGCTACTTTTACAAGACTGGTAAATGAACTTGGAATGGTTTCAGGTTCTTTCTCAACATCTGTTTAGTTTTTGTTCTCATACATCAGACTTTATGATCAGTGTTTACAGATTTCCTTATCTCAATGTAATATGTGCTTAAATTGTAAAATATTAAACACTGCCTATTATCTGATGTGATACTATAAACTCTGATAGTATTTTGAATGTTCTGTGACTATTCAATCCAATGAGGATTATCTTGTTAGATGCTAACTTAGTAGTCTTTAACAAACTATGTATCCCATGTTTGAATTAGTTATTTATGTGGAAATCAATAACACAAGATCTTAGTCAAATTTACTTCCTGTATCTTATTACTAAGTCACAAACTAGATTATTGCTTCTTATCTGTCAAATTCTTATGTTAGTAAATCTTAAGGATGAACTACATGCTTGATAAGCTTCACTTATCTGAAGAAAATAAAAGAAAAGAAAAAAATTGAAATCGAGTACTCCTTTGAGATCTAGAGTAATTTATGTGAAAGGGAAGATCCGAGTGCATTTCTGGTATTAAGTTATATGCATTAGAAAAGCAAATTGATTTTTCTTAGTGACTTTTCACATTCTCTGATTACTGGAGAAATATTCTGATAACAGCATAAATTCTAATGGCAGTTGTAACTCATTTACACTGAGAAGCCATTGTCAAAATAATTTCAAAAGATGCATAAAATAAGCACAAACAGTTGAGGTGGATTCTTGCATAACTTTATTCTACAGTATACTTCACAATTCAAGACATATTTTAAGCATTTTTCTTAGTTATGCCTTATTTCTAAGATATACTGAAGTTGATCAGACTTTAATCTTTATCTGATCATTTGCATATACACACACTATCAGTCCATATGAATGATGAAAATTACTGTGGTGATTAAGTTGTTTCCGACAAACAGTTAAGCATTATTTGCATAAATTCTGAGGACAAGTTTTGATTATGTTCTGATGATTAAACTCTGACGAAACCAGTCAGTATTTGTGTGAAGAAACATAAAAATAGTCATTCACCTTTTTGAGTACAGAAGCCATGTTTTGATGATCGTTAAATTCTGATAATAGTCAAGTTCTGATACAAATCCTGATGCTTACATGGCATTATTTATTTACTTGACTTATTTTTGATATTTACTGTAACGGTCATATTTTCAGAAAATATTTAAGTGAGATAAAAATATTGCTAATCTTTTGGTTAATGGGAAACGTGTTTGTTTTGACAACTGCATGCATAATTATTATTGCACATTTACCGTGCCCACTAATAATGTTTTGACTGATTACATGCTTCCAGGTATCAAAAGTTCGGTTCAGCTTCAGAAATTAGCCCTTGTAATAAGTGGAGCGTATATATATGAGAGTTAAAAGATTTTACAATTTTTTACCTGATTTCTCACTCTTTTCTCATCTCTCTTATTCTCTTACACTCTTTCTATTTTCTGACGCTACTTTCTTACAGGCATTTTATCAAACACTTTCTACACACACATTCTTTCACTTAATTTCTCACAGAAATGGCACCAAAGGACATTATCTTTAATGGAGCCAAGTTCGTCCCCAACAACTATATGGCTATTCTCAGCAAGGACGATGCTCCTTCAGATCTTCACTTCATTCAAGATTTTCTTGCTCGCAGTGAGATTGGGTATGCTTTGACCCAACCACAAGCACTCTCAGGAACAAAAATACTGGAGTTTTGGAGGAATGGAGTCTATGATGATGGTGGAGAAGATGGGTCTCCAAGCATCATTTTCACAACTGGGGAAGATGAGCACCTGGTTACCCTGTCTACTGTTCGACAAGCTCTATATTTGCCAGAAAATTGTACTTTCAATGCTCAGATTGGGGATCCACTTCTACAGAGCATGATGGCAAATCTTGGCTATGAAAAATGTATGTCCAAGCTAGGATAGCTAAAGAGGCCCTACATTAGAAGGGAGTGGAGCTTCTTTTTTGATTGCATCACCAGAGCCTTTGCCAACAAATGCTCAAATTTTGATGCTATTCCAATTCTGAGTCAGTAAATAGGGTATGCACTTCTTAATCAAACTCATTTTGATTATGCTACTGCTACTTTGGGTTTTATTGGGGATAGGATGAAAGAGGACCCAAATACTATTTATTTTTCTAGGTTCCGTCAGCTTATTTACAGTTTTTGTTGTTTTGACAAGCCCCAAGTCTTTAGTGACTTGATTCAACCTTTTTAACTTCATAAAAGGGCCTTCACCGACTTGTTATATGCTGATAATAAGAAAGACATACTAAGACCTCTTCAAATTCCTCTATCTATAAAACAGTTCTTAGTAAACTCTGACCCCAACACATACACACCCAAATTTCCTGAAGTTGCACCCCCTCAACCACCACAATCCACTTCTGGTGTCTCTCAGCAGATACCAGTTGTCAGCACTTTCCAATCCAAAACCAAACCAACCTTTGGTACTTCTCAAAAGGTGCTAGTTGTAAAATCTGCTACAATATCCAGACCCAAACCTTCAAGAGCAAAATTTGTTCCTCAATCTCCACCAAGGAGAAAGAGAAGGCTAATTCTAAGAGATGAATCAGATGAGGAAGAACAGGTCCAGGTTCCAGCATCAGAACCTGTGATAATAGAAGCTGAAGAGGTAACTCCTAAGAAATAGAATGAAGTTGGGGTTCTGGGATTTTGAAAAGGAAAAGACCTTCAAGTTCTGATACAGATCATATCACTCCTCAATGTAGAAAATCAAGGAAGGTGAGAGAAGGTGTGCATATTGCATAAATTCAATTTGTGGATGTTGAAGATGCTGAGGAAGGGGATCAGGAATCTTTGATCTCACAAGAACCTATTGTGATTGAAGCCCTGCCAGCAGCTGAGGAAGTTCTGATAAAGGAATCTGAAATTCCTGAAGACCACATATCAGAACCTATAAAAGAATCTGTGACTTCTCCACCTCACTCTTCAAAAGCTACAGATGATGTTGAAGAATAAGAGACAAGTCCTGAAATAGATATTCATAATTTGAATATACCTTATGTTCTCTATCTGGAAGCTCCACCAGCAAAACAACCAACACCTCATGTTTCACCAATTCTACAAGCTGAGATACCATCAACTCCAATTATGGATATAGATACTGAAGATCAGAATTTATATGCTTCAGAGTCTCCTACAGCCACACACACCTTAGTGTTATCTGAAGATGAGCAGATTCTAGCAAGTTCTAGAGAGTCGACTCCAGTAAATACTTCATTACCTACTGGAAAGGAGGCTTTGTTCCATTTTGAGGAAGAGACTCCAGTTCCATGGGAGGAAACCTTCAGAGGGGCTGAGTGAATGCAAAAATGGAATGATACTGACTTTATTCCTAGCCCACATGTTCTGTCAGAGCATATTTCAAAGACAACACTCCATGACTCATGCAAAGGTTGATAAACTTTAAGAGACAGCTGATAAGCTGGAAATGATGCAAAAGATAGACAAGAAGAGGTTTATTAGACCTATTCATGAAAAAGTAGAGGCTATTGAGCTTGTTCAAGTCCAGCAACAGTCCCAACTGGATGAGGTATTACAAAATCAGGCTGCTCAACAGACTCAGTTAAATGAGATCCAATCTTCAGTGGAACTTCTTCTTTCACTACTCCTGACAGATGATGCCAAAAAGGTCATCATAGTCATCTTGTGTACACTGAACTATGCTTTGGTTTAGTTCTTAGTCTCCAGAGACAATTATTAGGGCTCTTCTGGGTATAGGAATTTGTACACGAAGATAGTGTATGATCAATAAAGGATCTACCCCTTCCAGTGAAGGAAGCGAATGTTCAAGGCTGATCCACTTATGCTAGTTCAGGAATCTCTGGCCAGAGTGAATGAAATTAGAAAGGAGTTTCTAATTTGCATAGAACTACGCATAGTGGTCTTTAAATAATGGTCTGTATGTATGTGACATAATTTACTTCAGATTGAACAAACTAATAAAAGAAAAGGGATGATGAAAATCTCACTTCATAGTGGCACTGCAGTCTTCATTTAGTAGACATGGAGAGAGGACTGCAAATTTGCTAGGAATGGTACACACAGATATATGTGGACCAATGTCTAAGCAAGCCATGGGTGGATTTTCATACTTCATTACTTTTATAGATGATAGATCTAGATTCGGATATGTGTTTGATGAAACACAAGTCTGAGGCCTTTGAAAAGTTCAAAGAATATAAGTATGAAGTGGAGAAACAACCAAACATAGTATTATAACTCTTCGATCAGATCGAGGTGGTGAATACTTTAATGGAGTGTTTCTAGATTATCTCAAAGTAAATGGTATAGTCTCCCAGTGGACTCCTCCAGATTGGTATCTGAAAGGAGAAATCGAACTTTGTTAGACATAGTTCGGTCCATGATGAGCTATGCAAATCTTCCAGTATTCCAATGGGGTTATGCATTGGAAACCTCAGCATATTTACTGAATATGGCGCCTTCCAAAATCTGTTCCTCAAACTTCGTATGAGATATGGAAAGTAAGGAAACCGAGTCTTAAACACGTTAAGATTTGGGGATGTCCAGCTTATGTCAAGTAAGTTGACCCAAATAAGCTGGAATATCGATCCGTAAAATGTGGTTTTGTGGGATATACTAGAGAGACTTTAGGGTATTACTTTTACACCGATCATCGGGTGTTTGTCTCCAGACATGCTACCTTCTTGGAAAAGGAGTTTATCCTTGAAGAAAACAGTGGGAGCAAAATTGAACTTGATGAAGTTCAAGAAGCACAAACTACTACGGATCAAGTGGAAACACCTGTTCTGACTGAACAACCTTTTGTGGAACAGCCCATTCATAGATCAGGGAGAGTGTTTCACCAACCTGAGAGGTATTATGGCCTTGTAATTGAGAATGACAATGAGTTGTCGATCATTGATGATGACGACCCTATGACCTATAATGAGGCTATGAGTAGTGTTGACTCAGAGAAATGGCATAGTGCCATGAAATCCGGAAAGAAATCTATGTATACGGGATACAAAAGAATGATTAGAGCAGATGGCCAGGTGGAGACCTTTAAGGCCAGGCTTGTGGCATAAGAATTCAAACAAAGACAATGGATTGACTTTGATGAAACCTTTTACCTATAGCCCTGTTAAAATCAGTTCGGATTTTACTTGCGAATGCTGCTTACTACGACTATGAGATCTGGCAATTAGCCAGATGGTTTTCTTTCCAAGAGAAATGAAAACCTAGTGTGTAAGCTGCTGCGAACCATATATGGTTTAAAGCAAGCTTCTCGAAAGATGGAACATTCGTTTTGATGAGACAATCAAAGAGTTTGATTTTATCAAAAACGAAGATGAACCATGCGTCTACAAAAGGGTTAGTGGGAGCGCGGTAACATTTCTTGTATTGTATTGAATTAGAGTTGATACACATAATAACCTAGCAAACCCACTCACAAAGCTACTTTCTGAAAGTCACTTTGATCGTCATAAAGACTAGATGGGTATTAGATACCAGAGTGACTGGCTTTAGTACAAGTGGGAGATTGAAAGGAATATGTCCTAAGTCCAATCATGAATTAGGATTTAGGAATAACTCTTTATGTAATCTGTTTTGATTTCATTGATATTAATAAAAGACTTGTTTTGTTTTTATTACGGGCTTTATCTATTTCAGTGTTTAAATAAGATATACCATAGTTTAGAGTAAATCTTTTTATGGATTATGATGAGATCATAATAGTGAGACCTAAAAAGATGATAACTCTAAACTTAAATAGTTCCTGGTCATAGGATTACTAACTGGTAATTAATAATCCGCAAAGATCGGTACATACTATGCTTGCTTCATTATGAAGGATGTCTGTTCTTATAGACATTTGTGTGGTGACACTATAGCTAGTATGTAGGTGCTTATTATGGAATAAGTTCACTGTACATGACTCGCACAGCTGAACAACTGATGGAGTTCACTCACGTGTCAGCAGTTGTTCACATAGTAATAGTTGTACAAGTATCCTTAGACTTGAGGTCATCATAGTCATCTTGTGTACACTGAACTATGCTTTGGTTTAGTTCTTAGTCTCCAGGGACAATTATTAGGGCTCTTCTGGGTATAGTAATTTGTACACGAAGATAGTGTATGATCAATAAAGGATCTACCCCTTCCAGTGAAGGAAGCGAATGTTCAAGGCTGATTCACTTATGCTAGTTCAGGAATCTCTTGCCAGAGTAAATGAAATTAGAATATATATATATATATATATATTTAATTATGTTTGTGTTATTGTTTGTGTATTGTCCGTGTTTTTTTTCTGCACGGATTAAAAAATAAAGGGACAAGGCACATGTGATGTGTTCCGGCACAGAAAGAGAGAACTGACAGCACGGAATTCGAGAAGAGAAAAGACGGCGACAGTTCACGCACAGGGGAGGACCGCGCGTCGACCACGCGCGCGTGGGGCTCACGCGCTGGCATGCCACGCGCGGCACGTGAAAGACAGGCGCTGGTGATGTCATGCTGACGTCATCAGATGACGTCGTGCTGACGTCAGCATCAGGGTTCGGGCGCGTGGCGTGCGTGAGCGCGTGGGTGCGCGTGGTGGGAAGTCAGACACGCACTGTCAGGCGCGTGTGAGAGTGGCCGCGCGTGGGAAATTTTGTTTAGGCGCGTGTGGGTGCGTGCCAGCTCAGAAATGGGCGATTTTGGTGCCGTTGGATTCGTCTTTTCGAGACGCTTCTAATGGTATATTATATGATATTTTATGAAATTGTTTTGAACTGTTTATAGCTAACAGAAGTGTTTTAAAGCTGTTTTTAATTGTTTTAACTGCTTTTAAATGCTTCATGTGATACATAGAGATGTATAATGCTTAGACTAATGTGCTAGATGATGTAACATGCCTACCTTCATGTTTATTCATGTTGATATATGTGATATATGCTTAGTTTATCATGCGATGATAGATTTAGGTGAACTTAAATAAACATAAGGCGTTTGTTAGACAACCTAGTATAGTGAAATTGTTTCATAACCTTAATGATAATATTATAAATACAATCATGAGATTCTTGTGTTTATGAAACACGTAATTGAATATGAATTTTCGATATGAGAGAAAGGATGATTCTGTCAACAACAGATTTCTATCTGTAAGAAAGGGTTATTAAGTGACGCCTCTTGACAATGCTCCACCCGATCTGGGAATCATCTGATTATTGATTATTGATTTGAAATATTTAATTTAAAAGGAAGAATTTCTTTATAATATGATTATGATTGTAACATAATATAATCCCTCTAAAATTAAATAATATCAAGTAGTAATTGGTCAATGATACAACGGGCTTGTATCGGTCATAGCCTTCCAACATGATAGAAAAGTAGTTCTTATTTTTGAATCATTGTCGGTTCGTGCTACAGCCGAGGGCTTTGATTTCGAAATAAGAAATACTTGTCTATTACATAGAGATGTGTACTTTGAATAAGAATCTAAAGGTCGGTACGTGCTACAGCCGTGGGCCTTTGGGGACTGATTCAACTGTACGGAATGTTGGGTTAGACTTGACTTAGAATATTGAGTTTGTCGTGCTACAGCCGAAACTCAATTATTCAAGAGGCTAAAGTTTGATTAGGGAATAACATGAGATGTAATTGACAAGAGTTGTCTGCCTATTGAACATTACATGGAGGTTTGTGCTGCAGCCGGGGTCGTGTAATGGAATGTAGGATCCCTATTCCCACTAGCATTATGAATGCTTAATTTTTCACGTAGGGGGTTGAATAAATTAGGAAAACTAGTGGGAGCCACTTATGAATAAAGACCCGATTCATATAGTGTTTTAAAATGAAATCGAATATTTGCTAAGTGTTGTTATGTGTTTATCATTTACAGATTTACAATATACATTATGTCTTCTGCACTATCACTCAGGAGCATACTAGATGCTCATAAATTGACTGGTCCTAATTATGCTGACTGGCTTCGAAACTTGAGAATTGTTCTCAGGATTGAGAAGCTGGAATACGTGATTGACTCACCTAAGCCTACTGAACCTACTAGCGATGCGCATAATGATGAACATATTGTGTATCGTAAGTGGATAGATGATGAAAATGTTGCTCAATGCATCATGCTAGCTTCCATGAACATTGAGCTACAGAAGCAACATGAGCATATGGATGCTCACACTATCCTCGTGCATCTACAAGAGTTGTATGATGTGGCAAGGAGGACAGCTCGATTTGAGATATCGAAGGAGCTGTTCGGCTGTAGGATGTCTGAGGGATCATCTGTGAAAGACCATGTACTTAAGATGATCAATTTGATTGAACGTCTTGGACAACTTGGTTTTGCCATGGATGGGGAGCTGAGCCAAGACTTGGTCTTGCAATCGCTTCCGAGTTCGTTCTCGCAGTTTGTTGTGAACTTTCATATGAATAAGTTGGATGTCAGCCTGCCTGAACTCCACAACATGTTGAAGACTGCGGAATCAAATTTTCCCCCTAAAAAGAGTTCTGTTCTTCTAATTGGTGAAGGTTCCAATCCTAAGAAAAGGAAGAGGAACTCTTCCAAGAAGAAGAAAGTAGGTGAGAAAATGTCGGTTCCACCAAAAGCTGAAGACCCCAAGAGCAAAGTTGTTTGCTTTCACTGTAACAAGGTGGATACTGGAAGAGGAACTGCAAGGTTTACCTTGCAGAATTGAAGAAGAAGGGTAGTGAGACTACCGCTTCTGATTCAGGTATGTTCATGATAGAAGTGAATATGTCATTTCTACTTGGGTATTAGATACCGCATGTGGTTCTCAAATCTGTAATTTGTTGCAGGGACCAAGGAGAAGTAGGACTCTTGAGGAAGAGGAGGTGATTCTACTGATGGAAATGGAGCAAGAGTTGCTGCTGAAGATGTAGAATCATTTCATTTACATAGGCCTACGGGCAAGACTATTGTTTGAAATAATTGTTATTTTGTTCCCTCGATTGTGAGGAATATTATTCCCATGTTAGACTTGGCTGGATTTTCATTTATTATTGAGAATAATGAATGTTCAATTCTTAGAGATAATATTCTTTATGGACGTGGTGCTTTAAATAATGGTCTGTATGTATGTGACATAATTTATTTCAGATTGAACAAACTAATAAAAGAAAAGGGATGATGAAAATCTCACTTTATAGTGGCATTGCAGTCTCCATTTAGTAGACATGGAGAGAGGGCTGCAAATTTGCTAGGAATGGTACACACAGATGTATGTCGACCAATGTCTACGTAAGCCATAGGTGGATTTTCATACTTCATTACTTTCATAGATGATAGATCTGGATTCGGATATGTGTTTGATGAAACACAAGTCTGAGGCCTTTGAAAAGTTCAAAGAATATAAGTATGAAGTGGAGAAACAACCAAACATAGTATTATAACTCTTCGATTAGATCGAGGTGGTGAATACTTGAACGGAGAGTTTTTGGATTATCTCAAAGTAAATGGTATAGTCTCCCAGTGGACTCCTCCAGATTAGTATCTGAAAGGAGAAATCGAACTTTGTTAGACATAGTTCGGTCCATGATGAGCTATGCATTGGAAACCTCAGCATATTTACTGAATAAGGTGCCTTCCAAAATCTGTTCCTCAAACTTCGTATGAGATATGGAAAGAAAGGAAACCGAGTCTTAAACACGTTAAGATTTGGGGATGTCCAGCTTATGTCAAGAAAGTTGACCCAGATAAGCTGGAATATCGATCCGGAAAATGTAGTTTTGTGGGATATCCTAAAAAGACTTTAGGGTATTACTTTTGCACCGATCATCGGGTGTTTGTCTCCAGACATGCTACCTTCTTGGAAAAGGAGTTTATCCTTGAAGGAAACAGTGGGAGCAAAATTGAACTTGATGAAGTTCAAGAAGCACAAACTACTACAGATCGAGTGGAAACACCTGTTCTGACTGAACAACCTTTTGTGGAACAGCCCATTCATAGGTCAGGGAGAGTGTCTCGCCAACCTGAGAGGTAATATGGCCTTGTCATTGAGAATGACAATGAGTTGTCGATCATTAATGATGACGACCCTGTGACCTATAATGAGGCTATGAGTAGTGTTGACTCAGAAAAATGGCATAGTGCCATGAAATCCCGAATGGAATCTATTTATACGGTATACAAAAGATAGATTATAGCAGATGGCCAGGTGGAGACCTTTAAGGCCAGGCTTGTGGCAAAAGGATTCAAACAAAGGTAATGGATTGACTTTGATAAAACCTTTAACCTGTAGCCCTATTAAAATCAGTTCGGATTTTGCTTGCGAATGCTGGTTACTACGACTATGAGATCTGGCATATAGCCAGATGGTTTTGTTTTCAAGGGAAATAAAAACCTAGTGTGTAAGCTGCTGCGAACCATATGTGATTTAAAGCAAGCTTCTCGAAAGATGGAACATTCGTTTTGATGAGATAATCAAAGAGTTTGATTTTATCAAAAACGAAGATGAACCATGCGTCTACAAAAGGGTTAGTGGGAGCGCGGTAACATTTCTTGTATTGTATTGAAATAGAGTTGACACACATAACAACATAGCAGACCCACTCACAAAGCTACTTTATGAAAGTCACTTTGATCGTCATAAAGACAAGATGGGTATTAGATACCAGAGTGATTGGCTTTAGTACAAGTAGGAGATTGAAAGGAATATGTCCTAAGTCCAATCATGTATTAGGATTTAGGAATAACTTTTATGTAATCTGTTTTAATTTCATTGATATTAATAAAGACTTATTTTATTTTTATTACGGGCTTTATCTATTTAAGTATTTAAATAAGATATACCATTGTTTAGAGTAAAGCTTTTTATGGATTATGATGAGATCATAATAGTGAGACCTAAAAAGATGATAACTCTAAACTGAAATAGTTCCTGATCGTAGGATTACTAACTGGTAATTAATAATCTGCAGAGATCGATACATACTATGCTTGCTTCATTATGAAGGATGTCTGTTCTCATAGACATTTGTGTGGTGACACTATAGCTAGTATGTAGGTGCTTATTATGGAATAAGTTCACTGAACATGACTCGCACAGCTGAACAACTGATGGAGTTCACTCACGTGTCAGCAGTTGTTTACATAGTGATAGTTGTACAAGTATCCTTAGACTTGAGGTCATCATAGTCATCTTGTGTACACTGAACTATGCTTTGGTTTAGTTCTTAGTCTCCGGGGACAATTATTAGGGCTCTTCTGGGTATAGGAATTTGTACACGAAGATAGTGTATGATCAATAAAGGATCTACCCCTTCCAGTGAAGGAAGCGAATGTTCAAGGCTGATCCACTTATGCTAGTTCAGGAATCTCTGGCCAGAGTGAATGAAATTAGAAAGGAGTTTCTAATTTGCATAGAACTACGCATAGTAAATGGTAAGCAAGTGATTGAATTAGATAGGCTTGACACGAGATCCATGCCTTGTATTTAATCGGAACATTGTAGGGTAGAAGGAGTTTATTGTACGATAACTATTCACTGACAGGTTCTTGGTATTCTAAGCAATGAATTCATATTATCCGGATAGTCGCGATATGTTGAGAAGCATCACTCACGATATAGAATAAATGTGATTAATTAATTAATCATATTTAATAAATTAGAGAATTTATATAAATAATGATAAAATAGTTTTATTATTATTTATTTCTACTATCGGCTTAATATTTAACCTATAGGGTCACACCATAAAAAGAGAATGATTTAATGGTGGAGGAATTAATTAGTAATGGCTAATAATTATTTATTTGTGAAATAAATAATTAATTGGCAAATTTAATAATTGACTAATGAGATTTAATTGATTATAAATTAATTAAGAAAAGTTCTTTATATTACTAATTAAGGATTTAATTTTTGGAAATTAAATCAAGAGAGAGAATTATTTCTAAAGTGTTTAGAAAAAGGATTAATAATTAAAAGGTGTTTTAATTATTAATGAGAATAATAAATGGGATAATAATAATATTATTTATGGGAAAATTTCAGCTGAAAATTTTGCCTATAAATACACTATTATAGACCCTATTTTATTCTAACCCACATAGAACCCGAAAACCCAAAAAGCTTGGAAAACCCAATTCTCTCCACCTCCTTCCTCCTCCTTAACATCGTTTTCTTGGTGGATACCGGTGGAGTGTTTCACACTTGAGGAGCAACTGCTAAGGATCTCTGATCGTTGTCTCCAAATTATTTTAAAAGGTTAGATTCGATCCCTCGAATTTTTATTCACGATTTATATGCTTTTATTTGGATTTTGTATGTGTAAAAGTGTTTTGCAATGACCCCGCTGCGTTTAAAAATCCAACAGCCATTTCTCTGAGTCAACACTACTCATAGCCTCATTATAGGTCACAGGGTCGTCATCATCAATGATTGACAACTCATTGTCATTCTCAATGACAAGGCTATAATACCTCTCAGGTTGGCGAGACACTCTCCCTGTTCTACGAATGGGTTGTTCCACAGAAGGTTGTTCAGTCTGAATAGGTGTTTCCACTTGATCCATAGTAGTTTGTGCTTCTTGAACTTCATCAAGTTCAATTTTGCTCCCACTGTTTCCTTCAAGGATAAACTGTTTTTCCAAGAAGGTAGCATGTCTGGAGACAAACACCCGATGATCGGTGTAAAAGTAATACCCTAAAGTCTCTTTAGGATATCCCACAAAATTACATTTTACGGATCGAGACTCCAGCTTATCTGGGTCAACTTTCTTGACATAAGCTGGACATCCCCAAATCTTAATGTGTTTAAGACTCGGTTTCCTTTCTTTCCATATCTCATATGGAGTTTGAGGAACAGATTTGGAAGGCACCTTATTCAGTAAATATGCTGAGGTTTCCAATGCATAACCCCATAGGAATACTGGAAGATTCGCATAGCTCATCATGGACCGAACCATGTCTAACAAAGTTCGATTTCTCCTTTCAGATACCCCCATTCAACTGTGGAGTATATGAAGCAGTCCACTGGGAGACTATACCATTTTCTTTGAGATAATCTAGAAACTCTCCATTCAAGTATTCACCACCTCGATCTGATCGAAGAGTTATAATACTATGTTTGGTTTGTTTCTCCACTTCATGCTTATATTCTTTGAACTTTTCAAAGGCTTCAGACTTATGTTTCATCAAATACATATATCTGAATCTAGATCGATCATCTATGAAACTAATGAAGTATGAAAATCCACCCATGACTTGCGTAGACATTGGTCCACATACATCTGTATATACCAATCCTAGCAAATCTGCAGCCCTCTCTCCATGTCCACTAAATGGAGATTTGGTCATTTTACCCAATAGACAAGACTCGCATGTAGGATATGATTCAAAATCAAAGGGGTCAAGTACCCTTCATTATGCAATGTTCGCAGTCTATTTTCACTAATATGATCAAGTCTGCAGTGCCACAAGAAAGTGAGATTTTCATCATCCCTTTTTCTTTTATTAGTTTATTCAATCTGAAGTAAATTATGCTCTACGTCACATACATACAGACCATTATTTAAAGTACCACGTCCATAAAGAACATTATCTCTAAGAATAGAACATTCATTATTCTTAATAATAAATGAAAAACCATCCAAATCCAACATAGGAATAGAAACAATATTCCTCACAATAGAGGGAACGTAATAACAATTATTCAAAATAATAGTCTTGCCCGTAGGCATAAGTAAACTAAATGATCCTACAAATATGGCGGCAACCCTTGCTCCATTGCCCATACATAGAATCACCTCATCTTCTTCAAGAGTCCTACTTCCCTTTAGTCCTTGCAACGAATTGCAAATGTGAGAACCACAGGCGGTATCTAATACCCAAGTAGAAATTTGACTTAGTGACATATTAACTTCGATCATGAATATACCTGAATCAGAAGCGGTAGTCTCACTACTCTTCTTCTTCAATTCTGTAAGGTAAACCCCTTGCAGTTCCTCTTCCAGTGCCCCACCTTGTACAGTGAAAGCAAACAGCTTTGCTCTTGGGGTCTTCAGCTTTTGGTGGAACCGGCTTTTTCTCACCTACTTTCTTCTTCTTGGAAGGGTTCTTCTTCCTTTTCTTAGGATTGGAACCTTCACCAATTAGAAGAACAGAATTCTTCTTAGGGGGAAATTCGATTCCGCAGTCTTCAACATGTTGTGGAGTTCAGGCAGGCTGACATCCAACTTATTCATGTGAAAGTTCACAACAAAATGTGAGAACGAACTCAGAAATGATTGCAAGACCAAGTCTTGGCTCAGCTCCCCATCCATAGCAAAACCAAGTTGTCCAAGACGTTTAATCAAATTGATCATCTTAAGTACATGGTCATTCACAGATGATCCCTCAGACATCCTACAACCGAACAGCTCCTTCGATATCTCATATTGAGTCGTCCTCCCTGCCACATCATACAATTCTTGTAGATACATAAGGATAGTGTGAGCATCCATATGCTCATGTTGCTTCTGTAGCTCAATGTTCATGGAAGCAAGCATGATGCATTGAGCAACATTTGCATCATCTATCCATTTACGATACACAACATGTTCATCATTATGTGCATCGTTAGCAGGTTCAGTAGGCTTAGGTGAGTCAAGCACATATTCCAGCTTCTCAACCCTGAGAACAATTCTCAAGTTTCGAAGCCAGTCAGCAAAATTAGGACCAGTCAACTTGTGAGCATCTAGTATGCTCCGGAGTGATAGTGTAGAAGACATAACGAATATAGTAAATCTGTAAATGATAAACACATAACAACACTTAGCAAATATTCAATTTCATTTCAAAACACTATATGAATCGGGTCTTTATTCATAAGTGGCTCCCACTAGTTTATCTAATTTATACAACCCCTAAGTGAAAATTAAGCATTCATAATGCTAGTGGGAATAGGGATCCTACATTCCATCACACAACCTCGGCTGTAGCACGAAACGTCATGTGATGTTCAATAGGCAGACAACTCTTGTCAATTACATCTTATGTTATTCCCTAATAAAACTTTAGCCTCTTGAATAATTGAGTCACAGTTGTAGCATGATAAACACAATATTCTAAGTCAAGTCTAACCCAACATTTCGTACAATTGAATCAGTCTCGAACGGCCCACGGCTGTAGCACGTAACGACCTTTAGATTCTAATTCAATGTACACATCTCTATGTAATAGACAAGTATTTCTTATTTCGAAATCAAAGCCCTCGGCTGTAGCACGAAATGACAATGATTTAAAAATAAGAACTACTTTCTACCATGTTGGAAGGCTTTGACCGACACAAGCCCGTTATGTCATTGGCCAATTACTACTTGATATTATTTAATTTTAGAGGAATTATATTATATTACAATCATAATCATATTATAAAGAGATTCTTCCTTTTAAATTAAATATTTCAAATCAATAATCGATAATCAGATGATTCCCAGATCGGGTGGAGCATTGTCAATAGGCATCACTTAATAACCCTTTCTTACATATAGAAATCTGTTGTTGACAGAATCATCCTTTCTCTCAATATTGAAAATTCATATTCAATTACTTGTTTCATAAACACAAGAATCTCATGATCGTATTCATAATATTAATATTAAGGTCATGAAACAATTTCACTATACTAGATTGTCTAACAAACGCCTTATGTTAATTAAGTTCACCTAAATATATCATCCAATGGTAAATATAGGCATATATCATATATATAAGTATGAATAAACGTAAAGGTAGGTATGTTAAATCATGAAGCATATTAGTCTAAGCATTATACATCTCTATGTATCACATGAGGCATTTAAAAGTAATGAAAACAGTTAAAACATGCTTTAAAACACTTTTGTTAGCTATAAACAGTCCGAAACAATTTCAGAAAATACAATATAATATACCATTAGATGTGTCTCGAAAAGACGAATCCAACGGCACCAAGCACGCCCCATTCTGACCACCCACGCGCCCTCACGCGCCCCGAGAAGCAAATCCACGCGCCGCCACGCGCACACGCACTGTGGCGCCCTCCAAACCCGGGTTAATAATAATAAAGTTAATAATAATATGTAGTGACCCTACTTACCAACTACCACGGATCGCAACAGGTTAAAGTATGCACACAAGCGAAACACATCTACTTATATTACAAACCATTCAAATCCCAATTATCCAACTCATAACTGAGTATTAAACATTATTATAACTTTTACAAACTTAAATTATCCCAAAAGAAGCCTACTAGCTCAACTTGATCAACCTGAACCCCTAGCTCTCGCGCTGGACTGGGGATCCTCGCTACCAACTGGTTTATTTTTAACTGGAAAAAAACATAAAAAACATCGCACAAATGAGCTAACTAGCTCAGCGAGTCACAATGACAAAACCGAGAATAATGATCACCAGGTGAATATGGTTATGATATCAAGTGAACAATGGATTATGATTTAGAATTGGATATTATATTTTCATTTTAAAAACCAAGGTTAGGCTGCTGATCAGTCACGCACTAACCCCGAGCAAAGCACACAGTACTGCTCTAACTACTGGATCCAAGGCACACATTGGCCTAACTTGACCATTATATGGTCTGACCACGAATCTGGTCCACAATTTTATAAAACAATCCAATTCTACCATAATAACAGAATAAGCAGTAATAAATAATAAACAGGATCATTAATAACATTGGACGTTCAATAATAAAAAAAAAGGTTTCAATCTGCATAAAGACCAATAGGGCATTTCCAAAGCTTGGCTGTTAGGTAGTGAAAGAATTGGATAACAAAAGAATCAGTGTTTCGGGGTTTCAAGGATTTGGCCTTTCAAAGTATGAGATACAATGGTTTGAGTGTGTAAGCAATCTGGTTCAGTGTTTGATAATTAGTTTGTATGTATTTGTGGAGTAGTATCGTATATTTGAGGTTCGTATTTGGGTATACAATAATCAATGGTCTAGAAAGAATCAGGTTTACGGCTAAAGATCAATTACTGGAATCAGGGTTTTGGGTTCAGTACTTCAAAGCACTTGCAATATAAAATAAGATTATCAATCAATGCAACATCTTGAGAAAGTTCAGAACACTTGCCTAGTACTAGCTTACTACACTGCACTTGCTCTCAATCACCACTTTCTTACTCCTTGACTACCTGTTTCCCTTTCCTACGGCTTGCCTCTTCTGCTCACATATCATAAGCATCTATCAATATTCAACTCATACGATTCTATTTGACACATACTTCTATCTACCCTTCGTTTCACCCATATCCGATTAACGGATTGAAAGTTACGTAATAAACAAGTAAACATCGAATATACAGACCGACAGTTCACCAACAAGTCACATATAACATATAATACGTCACATAATAATTGATATATCATTTATAAAAAAGTCTCGGGTCATAAATAGGCTTTCGGATATTTAAAATGATTTTTAAAACATTTTTCGGAATTAAAACGGGTCGTTGGATCAATCTTGGAATAATAAATAGAGTTCGGTTGTTCAATTCTGGTTTCGAAACAATTTTATAATAATTATCGAGCCTTGGAAACAATTTAAAATAATATTTTAAAGCTCGAAGCTATTTTTTGAAATTTTTAAATCATTTTTAAATAATTAAATCTAATTAAATAATTAATTAAAATCAATTAATAATTATTTAAATCAATTAATCAATTAATTTTTGAATTAATTGACAATTAATCAATTAAAAATTAACTGAAATTAATTAACTAATTAATTCAGATTTATTTTTGAATTAAAAATAATTTTCGGAATTAAAATAATAATTTTTGGAATTTTCAGAAATTAAAATCGAATTTTTATAATAAAGATAATAGGAAATATGATTTTTGAATATTTTTAAAACAGGAATCCTATTTTTTGCAAATTCTGGAAAGTTCAGGGACCTAACTGTTTCTTCCCCAATAATTCAGGTACTAAACTGTAATTTTACAGGGGGGGTCGCCGGAAAATGCCCTGTCTCACCGGAGAAGACGATCCAGGGATGCTCAGGCCACCACCACCTCCAGATCACATCTACAATTCATCAGGAACATAACTATGCCATCAAATCGACCTACCAATCCCTGAGTTGGCCGGAATTTGGCCGAGAAGTTCGCCGGTTTCCGGCGAGTTCGACGTAAACTTCAAATGACAACTCCCTTCTCTACAGACCTCGTCGATTTGTGAAACTGGTATGAATAGTTTGCAAATTTCACATAGAATACAACTCACTATACCACAACATCTATCTATCCCGAAATAAGAAACCCCCAAATTCAATTAAGAACATTCATACGGGTTATAAACCCTAATTTTAAAATTCGAGAATTAAACTCAATTTTGAACATGTTATTGAACTCCAAATCAGACATATGACATATGAAAATCATCAGGAAAACAAGCTCTACAACATGCAAGCATCAAATCATACAAACAATCATCCGAACAAAAATTCATATTTTTAATAAAATTAATTCAAAAATAAATAATTTTTCAGAAAATAAACCTTGATTTCTGCAGTGATTTGGAACACAAAATCTGATAGACACCTCAAGACCTTTGGATTGAGTACTCGAGCTTTTCAAACGGACTCCGGTAACACCTCCGATTGTTGGTTTGTTTCTCAGAAGATTATATGAATATATGAATTTTCTCTGGAAATTTATATAATTACTGACTGCAAATGATTTTTGATACGAAATAAAATACGGAAAAAGGCTATTTATATTTACGGAAAATTAGTATCCCGTTGGATCATTTCGGATATAAAACGGTACGTTTATTTGTAAAAACTGATCCAAACGGTATCGGTTTTCGGGATAATTATCCAAATCAGTACAATTTGTACTGCGGTCTTGGTCTCAGCGCCTGGTTACACGTACTACGAGGTGATAATTGGGATAGTTTAATAAAAAGCTCCCGTTTATCGAAAATACGAGTTTTATTGATTTACCGAAATGAATATTATATCGAAAATGTTGCGCCGGGACCCGCGCAGGACAAACCGTACGCCGGATCGAAAAAGTCGAAACACGGAATATGCTCGGAATATTACAATTAGGTTAGGAAGGAGTTCTCGGAAGAGTTTCGGGTTCCAAAAACATAACAACGGATGACGTCGGTTGGTTCCCGTTTTTATAAAATAGATTTTAAATACCCAGAAAAAGATTTTATAAATTTCATATGATCCTTATAAATCCATAAATCTACATAAAAATAATTAGGAAGATATGACAATTATCTAAATTTTATTTTGGACATATAAAAATAAAATACTCAATTAATAATATTTTTAAACATCCAAACACATTTAACACTTAACAAATAATTCACAGAATAGATACTGAACACATATAATAATTATTTATTAGCAAAGATAATTACACGATATATCCCGGATATTACATCATTCCCCCCTTAAAAGGATTCTGTCCTCAGAATCTCTTAAGAGAACAAACGAGGGTACTTTTCTCTCATATCACTTTCTAACTCCCAGGTTGACTCTTCAACCTTTGGGTTTCTCCATAATATTCTTACTAGCTTTACCACTTTATTTCTCAATACCTTCTCTCTTTCCTCTAGAATCTCTATCGGACTTTCTACATATGACAAATCTGCCTGAAGCTATATTGGCTCATATTCTATTACACACCTGGAGTCTGGATTATACTTCTTAAGCATCGATACGTGAAAAACATTGTGAATGTGCTCCGTGTGCGGAGGTAACGCCAATTCGTAAGCTACTTTGTCAACGCGCTTTAAAATCTCAAAAGGTCCGACATATCTTGGGCTCAGCTTTCCTTTCTTTCCAAACCTCGTCAGTCCCTTCCACGGTGATACTTTCAGTAATACCAAGCTTCCTTCTTCGAATTTCATGTCTTTCCTTGACTGGTCTGCATATTTCCTTTGACGGTCCTGTGCCGCTATCAATCTCTTTTGGATAATTTCCACCATTTCTTTTGTCAGCTGTACTAGTTCAGGTCCAAGTATTTTACGTTCTCCTACTTCGTCCCAATACACTGGAGATCTGCATTTGCGTCCATAAAAGGCTTCATTGGGTGGCATCCCAATACTGGCATGATAACTGTTGTTATAAGCAAATTCTATCATAGGTAAATGCTCGTCCCAACTTCCTTTGAAATCAATAGCACAAACACGCAACATGTCCTCGATTGTCTGGATCATTCTTTCACTTTGGTCGTCCGTCTGTGGGTGGTAAGCTGTACTCATATTTAGTCTTGTTCCCAAACATTCTTGAAAACTTTTCCAAAATCTTGAATTAAATCTTGGATCTCGATCAGATACAATAGACACTGGAACTCCATGACGAACTACGATTTCCTTTAGGCACATATGGACTAACTTATCGAGCAAAAATCTTTCATTTATAGGCAGAAAATGAGCTGACTTGGTAAGTTTGTCCACTATAACCCAAATGGCATCATGATTAGCTCTTGTCCTTGGTAATCAAACTATGAAATCCATGGCAATATATTCCCACTTCCATTCTGGTATCTCCAATGGCTGTAACAATCCACTTGGTCTCTGATGCTCTGCTTTAACTTTCTGACAGGTATAATATCTGCTAACCCATTCCGCAATTTCCCTCTTCATATCTGGCCACCAATAATTCTCCTTTAAATCCCTGTACATTTTGGTACTCCCTGGATGGATTGAATATATTGAACTATGTACCTCCTGTAAAATCTTATTCTTCAGCTCCGTCACCGGTGGAATCCAAATTCTAGAAGAAAACCTCAGAATACCTTGATCGTCCTTTTCTGTACACAATTCTTCACCTACCAAATGATTTATATCTTGATCCATTACATTTCCCTGACATTTCTTTATCTTTTCTAACAACTCTGGCTGGAAAGTCATACTATACACTTTTGCTTCCTCAGGCTTGCAAATTCTAATCTCCAATTCCAGTTTCTGAAATTCTTTATAATAACACATTTAACTTTTCCTTCCGACTCAACGCGTCTGCTACAATGTTCGCTTTACCGGGATGATAATTAATCGAGCAGTCGTAATCCTTGATCAATTCTAACCATCTCCTTTGCCTCATATTAAGCTCCTTCTGTGTGAATATGTACTTTAAACTTTTGCTATCCGTGTAAATCTCGCACTTTTCTCCATACAGATAATGTCTCTAAATTTTCAAAGCAAAAACTATGGCTGCTAGCTCCAAATCATGAGTAGGATATTTATGTTCGTGTGGTTTCAATTGCCTTGACGCATACGCAATCACTTTATCGTGCTGCATTAGAACGCATCTTATTCCTTTATGAGAAGCATCGCTATAAATTACAAAATTCCCTTGATCGTCTGGAAGTGACAAAACAGGTGTTGTGATTAATCGTTGCTTCAATTTCTGAAAACTTTCTTCGCACTTGTCGTTCCATATAAACTTTTCATTCTTCCGTGTAAGCTTTGTCAATGGTATTGCAATCCTTGAAAAATTTTGAACGAATCAACGATAATATCCCGCTAATCCCAAGAAACTTCTTACCTCGGTGGGTGTTCTCGATTTTTCCCAATTTGTAATTGCCTCAATCTTTGCTGGGTCCACTTTGATCCTTTTATTACTGACTATGTGTCCTAAGAACTGAACTTCCTGTAGCCAAAACTCACACTTCGAGAATTTAGCATATAACTTCTTTTTCCTTAAAATCTCCAAAACTGTTCTCAAATGTTCCGCATGATCCCCTTCCGCCTTTGAATAAATCAAAATATCGTCTATAAACACAATGAC
The DNA here is from genome assembly GCF_009905375.1 of Apium graveolens. NCBI lineage: Eukaryota > Viridiplantae > Streptophyta > Magnoliopsida > Apiales > Apiaceae > Apium > Apium graveolens. The sequence continues at coordinate 52,435,337 of NC_133647.1, read as the reverse complement.
GAACTTGTCCAAGTATTCCTTGAAAATTCTATTCATCGGGTCCATAAACGCTGTCGGGGCATTGGTCAATCCAAAAGACATTACTAAAAATTCATAATGTCCATACCTTGTTCTGAAAGCTGTCTTTGGTATATCTTCTGGCTTGATCTTCAGTTGATGATATCCCGATCTTAAATCAATTTTGGAGAAAAACTTGGCTCCCTTCAATTGGTCAAATAGATCATCAATTCTGGGTAACGGATACTTGTTCTTGATTGTAAGCTTGTTGAGCTCCCTATAGTCAATGCACAGTCTCATGCTTCCATCTTTCTTCTTGACAAATAATACCGGTGCACCCCAAGGGGACACACTGGGTCTGATTACTCCTTTCTCTAACAGCCCTTGCAATTACTTTGCTAGCTCTTTCATCTCAACGGGCGCCATTCTATACGGGGCCTTGGATATCGGTTCTGTTCCAGGTGCTAAGTCGATAGCAAACTCAATTTCTCTATCTGGAGGAAGTCCTAGTAACTCATCGGGAAACATGTCTGGAAATTCATTCACTACTGGAATATCTTCAAGTTTTGCTGGCTCCTGACTCCTATCAATCACATATGCCATGAAATGCTCACATCCTTGTCGTAGTAACTTCTTGGCTTGAATCATCGTTAAGAACTTCTTTACTTGTTTCTGGCCCTTGAACGTTACTATTCTTTCGTCTGGCATCTTCACCATTACCTTCTTATTTCGACAATCTATTTGGGCATCGTGCTTAGATAACCAATCCATTCCTAAGATAACGTCAAATTCTCCTAACTTAAATGGTATCAAATATACACAAAACTTACTACCAGAAATCTCAATCTCACAATTCCCACAAACTTGATTAACAGATAATCGTTCTTGATTTGCTAATTCCACAGTCATTATTTCATTTAAATATTCAACTGGGCAATTTAGCTTACTAACAAAATCTTATGAAACAAACGATCGAGTTGCTCCTGAATCTATTAACACTTTGGCACATAAAGAATTCACATTAAGCGTACCTGCCACGACATCAGTATCTTGGATAGCATCCTTTACAGACATATCAAAAACTCTGGCCCTTGGAGTCTCATTCACTCCTGGAGTAGAACCCATAATCCTCAATGCATTACTGACTGGGGTTGGTGTCTTATAATCCCTGGCTATATGTCCTGGCTTCCCACATTTAAAGCACGTAAATCCAATGGCTGGAACCTTCACTACTGGATTCCGGATAGGCTGATCCTTATTTGCTGGCTCTCTTGCTGGCAGATTTCGGCACTCCCCTGAATAGTGCCCTTTATGATTGCACTTGAAACAAACTATATTCAACTTATTACAAACTCCTCCACGCTTCTTCCCACATACCTGACAATCTGGAAAAGTTAATCTCAACTGATTTGGCTGATTCGCATTAACTGGACGGTTGCCCTGGCCTCCGTCGCCTGCATTTTGTCTCTTGAAATTAAAATTTCCCCTGGCTAAAACTTGCCCTTCTTAAAATTTGGAAACTTCCCTGGTTGTGACTGACCTTCATTCCCTTCAAATTTCATTTTCTTACTTTCTTTCTCCTTTTGTGACATCTCACTCTCTGTCTCTGCAATCATAGCCTTTTATATAACTCCTGCATAGGTATCCAATTCAAAAATGGCTACCTTCCCTCTGATCCATGGCTTCAAACCTTGCTGGAATCTCTTAGCTTTCTTCCTGTCAGTATCCACATATGACGGCACATACCTTGACAATTCCTTAAACTTACTCTCATAATCTGCCACCGATATATTCCCTTGCTTTAATTCTAAAAACTTCAGCTCCATCTGGTCTTGGATAAACTGAGGAAAATACTTTTCTAAAAATAACTCCTTAAACCTCTCCCAAGTAATAACATCTGTTCCTTCCAACGTCTTCACCATCTCCCACCAATAGGTGGCCTCATTCTTCAAATAGTAACTGGCAAACTCAACCTTATGTTCTTCCTTGACTTTTACTAAGGCAAATTCCTTCTCTATCTCCTTTAACCAAACATTTGCTTCAATCGGCTCTAATGAACCCTTGAATTCTGGTGGGTTTACTGCCTAAAAAGTTTTGAAAGTTACCTGGGGATTGGTCTGTCTTTGTTGTTGTTGTGCTAGGTGAACTGTTTGTTGGGGCAAGATTTGAAGAATCTGGGCTAATGCTGGGTCTATGGGTCCTGGGTTTGCATTCTGGTTTGTATCATCTTGGTTGTTATTGTTGTTGTTGTTGGTTTCTTCATTCTGGGTGGTGGTGCGGGTATTTCTTCTGGGAGGCATTTTCTGTAAAGAAGCAAACAACTTATTTAGCTTTTGAATCAAATCTTTTGCATAAAAAAAAGTTTTATAAAACAGAAACATCTCTTTTTGAAAGTAGTTGTAACAATTGAACTAAGTAAATTGCATGCTTCTTTACAGAATATAAACAGTTATGGAAAACAGGGTACATGGTATCACAGGGGTATAACTGGTGCAATAAATAAGGTAAAGTAAAATAGGTGCAGTAAAATAAATGACAGTGCTGGAAAGGAAAAGGTACTGATATATATAGATCAAAAGTTTTAGGTAGTACAAGCGTAAAGACGCTTCGAAAGTAAAAGCAAAAGGGTACAACAACCTACTCACTAGTCAGCATAGCTAGTCTATAAATACAACCCAAAAGTCTACTGATACACACTACACACTACTGTATATACTACATAACCATAACAACACTGCTCAGCATCTCTGACTCATGGCAAGTCTGGACCTCCAATCTCCTCAAGCTCCTCTAGAACCCACTTAGCCCACTCCACTAGGAAATCAGGGGTGATGTCCTCATGTGTAGCCTCAGCAATCTTCACAGCAGCTGCTCTACGAAACACCTAGAGCCTCTCTCTAAGTCGCCTCTCACCACTCCCAACCTCTCTGGTACGCATGATATGTAGTAACTCCAGAATCTGACCCTGTAGGAATTGCTGCTCCATAAGGCAAGTCTCAAACTAGTGATATGGGACAGGATAAGAAGAGAACTGGAAAGGTACTCCTGTAACTGAATGACCAGTAAAGCCCGAATCAGCATGTGGGGGTCCTCTGATAGGTGGCCTCATGCCTGGGGGTGAAATAGCCTGCAATGGTACGGGCTGCAACATAGGTGGAGGTAGTATAGCCAACACTGGTGGAACAACAGGACGTGGATCCGAAGACGGTACTCCAACTGAAGGCTCTGAGTGATCAGCTGATACGGGGATAAAAGAGTCGGCCATCGCTGCTATCTGAAATCATATCACAATATAAAAATCTCAAATCATTACACTAATACATGTTATACCGAAGCACTCAACCTCTCGACGTTCTATCTTTCTATTCCTTACTTCTAATCCTAACCCTCTACCCATTCCCGTCAACCTAGGCTTGTGTCAGTGACTTATAACCTGTAGCTCTGATACCAAACCTGTGGCGCCCTCCAAACCCGGGTCAGAAGTTTGGGGTCCACACACATACACCTTATTTATAACCTGTTTATAATAATAATAAAGATAATAATAATATGCAGTGACCTAACTTACCAACTACCACGGATCACAACAGGTTAAAGTATGCACACAAGCTAAACACATCTACTTATATTACGAACCGTTCAAATCCCAATTATCCAACTCATAACTGAGTATTAAACATTATTACAACTTTTACAAACTTAAATTATCCCAAAAGAAGCCTACTAGCTCAATTTGATCAACCTGAACCCCTAGCTCTCGCGCTGGACTGGGGATCCTCGCTACCAACTGGTTCCTTTTTAATTGGAAAAGAACATAAAAAACATCGCACAAATGAGCTAACTAGTTCAGCAAGTCACAATGACAAAACCGAGAATAATGATCACCAGGTGAATATGGTTATGATATCAAGTGAACAATGGATTATGATTTAGAATTGGATATTATATTTTCATTTTAAAACCAAGGTTAAGTTGCTGATCAGTCACGCACTAACCCCGAGCAAAGCACACAGCACTACTTTAACTACCAGATCCAAGGCACACATTGGCCTAACTTGACCATTATATGGTCTGACCACGAATCTGGTCCACAATTTTATAAAACAATCCAATTCTACCATAATAACAGAATAAGCAGTAATAAACAATAAACAGGATCATTAATAACATTGGACGTTCAATAATAAAAAAAATGGTTTCAATCTGCATAAAGACCAATAGGGCATTTCCAAAGCTTGGTTGTTAGGTAGTGAAAGAATTGGATAACAAAAGAATCAGTGTTTCGGGGTTTCAAGGATTTGGCCTTTCAAAGTATGTGATACAATGGTTTGAGTGTGTAAGCAATCTGGTTCAGTGTTTGATAATTAGTTTGTATGTATTTGTGGAGTAGTATCGTATATTTGAGGTTCGTATTTGGGTATACAACAATCAATGGTCTAAAAAGAATCAGGTTTACGGCTAAAGATCAATAACTGGAATCAGGGTTTTGGGTTCAGTGCTTCAAAGCACTTGCAATATAAAATAAGATTATCAATCAATGCAACATCTCGAGAAAGTTCAGAACACTTGCCTGGTACTAGCTTACTACACTGCACTTGCTCTCAATCACCACTGTCTTACTCTTTGACTACCTGTTTCCCTTTCCTACGCCTTGCCTCTTCTACTCACATATCATAAGCATCTATCAATATTCAACTCATACGATTCTATTTGACACATACTTCTATCTACCCTTCGTTTCACCCATATCCGATTAACGGATTGAAAGTTACGCAATAAACAAATAAACATCGAATATACAGATCGACAGTTAACCAACAAGTCACATATAACACATAACACATCACATAATCGATGATATATCATTTATAAAGAAGTCTCGGGTCATAAATAGGTTTTCGAATATTTAAAATGATTTTTAAAACATTTTTCGGAATTAAAACGGGTCGTTGGATCAATCTCGGAATAATAAACAGAGTTCGGTTGTTCAATTCTGGCTTCGAAACAATTTTATAATAATTATCGAGCCTTGGAAACAATTTAAAATAATATTTTAAAGCTCGAAACTATTTTTCGGAATTTTTAAATCATTTTTAAATAATTAAATCTAATTAAATAATTAATTAAAATCAATTAATAATTAATTAAATCAATTAATTTTTGAATTAATTGACCAATTAATCAATTAAAAATTAACTGAAATTAATTAACTAATTAATTCAGATTTATTTTTGAATTAAAAATAATTTTCAGAATTAAAATAATAATTTTTGGAATTTTCAGAAATTAAAATCGATTTTTTATAATAAAGATAATAGGAAATATTGAATTTTGAATATTTTTAAAACAGGAATCCTATTTTTGCAAATTCTGGAAAGTTCAGGGACCTAAATGTTTCTTCCCCAATAATTCAGGTACTAAACTGTAATTTTACAGGGGTCGCCGGAAAATGCCCTGTCTCGCCGGAGAAGACGATCCAGGGATGCTCAGGCCACCACCACCTCCAGATCACATCTACAATTCATCAGGAACATAACTATGCCATCAAATCGACCTAACAATCCCTGAGTTGGCCGGAATTTGGCCGAGAAGTTCGCTGGTTTCCGGCGAGTTCGACGTAAACTTCAAATGACAACTCCCTTCTCTACAGACCTCGTCGATTTGTGAAACTGGTACGAATAGATTGCAAATTTCACAGAGAATACAACCCACTATATCACAACATCTATCTATCCCGAAATAAGAAACCCCCAAATTTAATTAAGAACATTCATACGGGTTATAAACCCTAATTTTAAAATTCGAGAACTAAACTCAATTTTGAACATGTTATTGAACTCCAAATCAGACATATGACATATGAAAATCATCAGGAAAACAAGATCTACAACATGCAAGCATCAAATCATACAAACAATCATCCGAACAAAAATTCATATTTTTAATAAAATTAATTCAAAAATAAATAATTTTTCAGAAAATAAACCTTGATTTCTGCAGTGATTTGGAACACAAAATCTGATAGAACACCTCAAGACCTTTGGATTGAGTACTCGAGCTTTTGAAACGGACTCCGGTAACACCTCCGATTGTTGGCTTGATTCTCAGAAGATTATATGAATATATGAATTTTCTCTGGAAATTTATATAATTACTGACTGCAAATGATTTTTTATACGAAATAAAATACGGAAAAAGGCTATTTATATTTACGGAAAATTAGTATCTCGTTAGATCATTCCGGATATAAAACGGTACGTTTATTTGTAAAAACTGATCCAAACGGTATCGGTTTTCGGGATAATTATCCAAATCAGTACAATTTGTACTGCGGTCATGGTCTCAGCGCCTGGTTACACGTACTACGAGGTGATAATTGGGATAGTTTAATAAAAAGCTCTCGTTTATCGAAAATACGAGTTTTATTGATTTACCGAAACGAATATTGTCGAAAATGTTGCGTCGGGACCCGCGCAGGACAAACCGTACGCCGGATCGAAAAAGTCGAAACATGAAATATGCTCGGAATATTACAATTAGGTTAGGAAGGAGTTCTCGGAAGAGTTTCGGGTTCCAAAATCATAACAACGGATGACGTCGGTTGGTTCCCGTTTTTATAAAATAGATTTTAAATACCCAGAAAAAGATTTTATAAATTTCATATGATCCTTATAAATCCATAAATCAACATAAAAATAATTAGGAAGATATGACAATTATCTATATTTTATTTTGGACATATAAAAATTAAAATACTCAATTAATAATATTTTTAAACATCCAAACACATTTAACACTTAACAAATAATTCACAGAATAGATACTGAACACATATAATAATTATTTATTAGCAAAGATAATTACACGATATATCCCGGATATTACACGCGTTGTTAGGCGCGTGTCTGACTTTCTTCCACGCGCCCCCACGCGCACACGCGCCCAAAACCCTAAGTTGACGTCAGCATGACATCATCTGATGACGTCAGCTTGACGTCAGCACTGCGCTGACCGTTGACCCGCGCGTGTCTGACACGCGCCGCGCGTGACACACGAGCGCGTGAGCTCCACGCGCACACGCCAGACGCGCGGTCCTCCCCCTGTTCTGAACAGTCGCCACCGCCGCCTTTTTTCGAACAACGTGCCACCATCAATTCTCTAAAAGACACAAAATGTGACAACTAAACATATATATATGTATACTAACAGATTATATATATATATATATATATATATTTTTAATTACGAATTTAATTAAAACAACTTCAAAAAATCATAATAATTAATCCATTTTATCAGAAAATTATGAAAAAAATACCTAGACGATCTACAACACTTGTAGAACCCAGATCTACAGTCAAAATTATTCTAAGAAACAATTTCTAATCAGTCATAATAAATCCATTATATAACTTGCAAAAATCATAATTAATTCATACAAGAACATAAAATTCTGAAATTTTTATCACAAATCTATATGCATACAACCTATGCTCTGATACCATTGTAGGATTTTATCTATCACGGAAGTATGGTAAAATATTTTTCTTGATATAAAATCCATATAATACGCATACAAATCGTGAATTAAATTGAGGGATTGTTTCTAACCTTTAAAAGCGATCCAAGAACCACGAGCGGAGATCCTTAACAGCTGCTCCTCAAGTGTGAAGCACTCCACCGGTATCCACCAAGAAATAGATGTAATGGAGGAGGAGGAGGTTGAGAGAATTAGGGTTTTTGTAAAAAATTTAGGTTGAGGCAAAATTTTCAGCTGAAAATTTTCCCATGAAATATTATTATTATTATTAACCCTTTATTTTTATTAACCTATTAACTAATAATTAAAACACCTTTTAATTATTAATTCTTTTTCTAAACACTTTAGAAATAATTCTCTCACTTTATTTAATTTCCAAAATTAAATTCCTAATTAATAATATTAAGAACTTTTCCTAATTAATTTATAATTAATTAAATCCCATTTAATCAATTATTAAATTTGCTAATTAATTATTTATTTCAAAAATAAATAATTACCAACCATTATTAATTAATTCATCCATCATTAAATCATTCTCTTTTATGGTGTTCAATATTAAGCCGGTAGTAGAAATAAATAATAATAAAACTATTTTATCATTATTTATATAAATTCTTTAATTCATTAAATATGATTAATTAATTAATCATATTTATTCTACATCGTGAGGGATACTTTTCAGCATATCGCGACTATCCGGATAATACGAATTCACTACTTAGAATACCAAGAACCCATTCAGTGAATAGTTACCGTACAATTAATTTATGCTACCCTGCAATGTCACGATTAAATACAAGGCATGGAACTTGTGTCAAGCCTATCTTATTTAATCATATGCTCTCCCATTCACTATGCTTAGTTCTAATTAATGTAAATTAGAAACTCCTTTCTAATTTCATTCACTCTGGCCAGAGATTCCTGAACTAGCATAAGTGGATCAGCATTAAACATTCTCTTCCTTCACTGGAAGGGGTAGATCCTTTATTGATCATACACTATCTTCGTGTACAAATTCCTATACCCAGTAGAGCCCTTATAATTGTCCCTGGAGACTAAGAACTAAACCAAAGCATAGTTCAGTGTACACAAGATGACTATGATGACCTCAAGTCTAAGGATACTTGTACAACTATCACTATGTGAACAACTACTGACACATGAGTGAACTCCATCAGTTGTTCAGTTGTGTGAGTCATGTTCAGTGAACTTATTCTATAATAAGCACCTACATACTAGCTTTAGTGTCACCACACAAATGTCTATGAGAATAGACACCCTTCATAATGAAGCAAGCTTAGTATGTACTGATCTTTGCGGATTATTAATTACCAGTTAGCAATCCTACGACCAGGAACTATTTAAGTTTAGAGTTATCATCTTTTAGGTCTCATTATTATGATCTCATCATAATCCATAAAAAGCTTTACTCTAAACTGTGGTATATCTTATTTAAACTCTTAAAATAAATAGAGCCCGCAATAAAAAACAAAACAAGTCTTTAATTAATATCAATGAAATCAAAACAGATTACATAAAAGTTATTCCTAAATCCTCATACATGATTGGACTTAGGACACTTCTCTTTCAATTCTAGCATAAACAGAGAGTCAGAGTGACCAAGGAATCTGTTGTCAGAGTTGCCTAAGTCTGAAACTCAACAATCATACAAAATGACTCAGAAAACATGATATAATCACACCGAATAAAAGCAGAGTAATCAATCTAGTTGCACAGAATATTAATCAAGATCTAAGCCTATAAATCAGAGTTATGATAGAATCACAAAATAGATTACAGAATCTTAAATCAGAGTGCAACAATATTGAGATGTGTGTATGTGCTAAAATAAATATCAATACCAAGAGTGTTTGTATCGGAGTAAACATATAGCATGTAAGCATTCAAACAACTCATATATTGCATCAAAAACTCTAACTTACTTACCACTAGCATATAACATGTAACACATGGTAATCAGTTAGCTTCAAAACAAGTTTATAAATATGGATAGATATAATGAATAGATATGTAAACTTACTTTCCCCTCAAAGCATCATCATAGGGATAGTGAGTTTACCCGCACCAAATTATATTTGTTGATTTCCAATTAATTGGACAAATTCAACATGCCAAGTTCACTATCCAACTTATTGAAGGTAACTTCATCAAGTGGATTTGTGAAAATGTCTGCAATTTGGTCCGTTGTGGCAACAAAATAAAGTTCCACAATCCCATTCGTTATATGCTCTTGAATGAAATGATACCTTATATCAATATATTTGGTCCTTGAATGCTGAACAGGATTGTTTGAGATTGCTATGGCACTTGTGTTATCACAGTAGATAGGAATATTCTTCAAATCAAGTCCATAGTCTCGGAGTTGGTTTCTCATCCAAAGAAGTTGAGAACAGCAGCTACCAGTAGCAATGTATTCAGCTTCAGCAGTAGATGTAGAAACTAAATGCTGCTTCTTACTAAACCAAGAAACCAATCTTATCCCAAGAAACTGACAGCTTCCTGAAGTACTCTTCCGATCAATCTTACAACCGGCGTAATCATAATCTGTGTAGCCGATGAGATCAAATCCCGTATCTTTAGGATACCAGATACCTAGATTAGGTGTACCCTTCAGATATCTGAAAATTCTTTTGACGGCTATCATATGAGATTCCTTTGGATCAGCTTGGAACCGTGCACACAAGCATGTAGCAAACATAATATTTGGACGACTCGCAGTCAGGTAGAGTAATGATCCAATCATGCCTCGATAATAAGTAATGTCCACCATCTTACCAGACTTATCTTGATCAAGTTTTGTGGCAGTTGCCATCGGAGTCTTTGCAGGTGTTGAGTCTTCCAACTGATATTTCTTTAGAAGATCTCTGATGTACTTCGTTTAACAAATGAAGATACCATCTGATTTCTGACTCACTTGTAATCCAAGGAAGTAGCTCAACTCACCCATCATACGCATTTCATACCTACTCTGTATAAGCTTAGCAAACCTTGTACAAAGTGCATCATTCGTAGACCCAAATATAATATCATCAACATAGACTTGCACAAATATGATATCATCTTTATAATTCTTATGAAACAGAGTCTTATATATGACACCTCTAGTGAAACCATTTTCAAGAAGAAATTCTGATAGAGTGTCATACCATGTTCTTGGCACTTGCTTTAGACCATAAAGAGCCTTGAAGAGAAAATAGATAAAATCTTCAAACTCAGGATCTATGAAACCAGGGGGTTGCTCCATATAGACCTCTTCTTCAAGCTCACCATTCGGGAAAGCACTTTTCACATCCATCTAATATACCTTGAAGTTTGAATGTGCTGCAAATGCTAAAAACATCCTGATGGCTTCAAGTCTAGCAACTGGTGTGAAGGTTTCATCATAGTCAATCCCTTCTTCTTGAGAATAACCCTTAGCAACCAGTCTCGCCGTGTTCCTTGTTACAATTCCATCTTCATCAAGCTTGTTTCTGAAAACCCATTTTGTGCCAATCACTGATTTATCTTTAGGTCTGGGTACAAGCTTCCACACTTTCTGTCGTTCGAACTGATTGAGTTCCTCTTGCATAGCAATCACCCAAGAGCTTCATCTACCTTCTTTGGCTCTATTTGACATAGAAACCCAGAATAGAAACATTCATTTGCTGGAGTCCTTGGTGCTGAAAATTGTCTTGAGATGCCCTTCTTGACACAGAAATCATTCAATTTTGCATTTCTGAATTCTGTTCCATTGTCTGATCTGATTGTTCACACAGGCACTCCAGCTTCTAACTCAATCTTGTTGATGTGATCAATAATCATCTCAGATGCTTCATCCTTTGAATGTAAGAATAACACCCATGTGTATCTGAAATAGTCATCAACAATCACTAAGCCATATTTCTTTCTTGACATAGACATGACGTTGACAGGACCAAAAAAATCCATGTGAAGGAGTTGTAGTGGTTCTGTTATGTCAGTCATTGTGTTCTTCTTGTGTGATGCCCTTTTTGACTTTTCCTTCTCACATGCTTCACAAAGTCCATCAGGACTGAATTCCATCTCGGGCAATCCTCTCATCAATTCCCTCTTAACCAAAGAATTCATGGTCTTGAAGTTCAAGTGGGAGAGCTTCTTATGCCATAACCAACTTTCATCTGGAGAGGCTTTACTGTAGAAGCACATTACTTGACCATCTGCAGAATTCCAGTCAGCTACGAATAAATCACCCTTTCTAACTCCATTGAGAGTTAGCTTCTCATTCTTCTGATTAGAGATCAAACACTTCTCCTTCTTGAACAGGACTTCGCATCTTTTGTCACAGAACTGACTAATACTGAGGATATTATGCATAAGACCTTCAAACAGAGAGATTTCTTCAATGAAGATATTTCCAATTTCCAAACAGCCATATCCCGTAGTATAACCTTTGTTGTCATCTCCAAAAGTAACCACTGGGCCAGCTTTCTCAACCACCTTTGATAGCAGGGCTCTATCTCCAGTCATATGCCTTGAACATTCACTGTCCAGAATCTACATGACCTTCTTCTGCTTAATGCCCTCAAAACAAAGATGATTAAGTTTTCTTTGGTACCCAAACTAAGTTGGGTCCAGAAGACTTAGAAGCATTTGAATATATAACATTTCTCTTAACAGAATTGATAGGCTTAACAGTTTTTGCTTTATCATTGATTGTTTCCTTGTCACTTTCAGAAGCACCAACAGACTTGCTCTTGGGCTTGGAGACATGTGCCACTTTCCTAGCTTTAGGAGGGCTTACAGTCTTTGATCTACCAGTGTTCTTACTAACATGCTTATCATGATCATGAGATGTATTATGTGAGTGTGTGGAATCAAGATAAGTGTGCATGAAAGATACTACACATGGCATGCAAATAGATTTATCACATTTAGAAACTTTAGGCATGTTAGGCATGTTATGCACATAAGAATTCTTAACATTGTCTACTTTAACCTTTCTACAAGCATGAGTAAGATGACCAGCAGAACCACAATTATTACATAACTTCCTAGGGCCATTAGTTCCTACCCTGCCATTTCTACTTCTATTCTTCTTATTCTTGGAAGTAAAACCTAGTCCGGCAAAAGATAAGTTAGAGTCACTAGCAATAGACATAGGTTTCTTTGCCTTTTGTCTCCTTGAGAGCTCGGGATCCTCAACAAGCATCTCATGATGAATGTAAAGATTATCTTCATTAAAGGGCTCAATAGTAGCTTTCTTAAATAGAGGCTTCTTAGCTTCCTTAAGAACATGAGGCGTACTAGGGGATTAACAAATTTCTCTACAGGCTCATTTTCAACTACTCGTTTCTTAGAAGCTTCTCTAAGTTCGTCGTAGTCTAAGCCTATCCCAACCTTTCCACCTACTACTTGCTCAGCTATGAGCTTCTTAACAAGATTTGTAGAATCAGTAAAAGCATGCAATTTAGTTTCTAATTATGCATTCTTGTTCTTAAGCTCTTCCTTTGTCTCAAGGTGCTTAGTAATCTTAAGCTCTAAATATCTATTGGTTTGCTTAAGATTCTCAACACTGACCCTATTAAGAACTAACTTATCATTTTCATCTTTAACTTTCTTTAGTTCTACTTTAAGGTCTTCGACATCAAGCAGAGTACATCTTAGTGTAGTTCTAACATGTCTATACACTTCTTTTACGGCATCATGTTGTTCAATGCATTCCTTTATATTGCATCGTGCCTTAAAATAGTGATGAGAAACAACATTTCCATACAATAGGACAGTCTGCCTGAAGGCGACACAGTGTTCATTCTCACACAAGTTATCTGGAGGTAAAGCACGAATAGTTGGAAATGTTACCTGAGAAGAAGATTCTGCCATCAATGCAAGATTTCCATATTGCTCTTCTTCATCATCAGTATCATCCCAGCTCTTCCCCTCCGCTATGTAAAATTTCACTGGATACTTCCTTGAGCTACCTGAGTCCTTCTGATAAGCTTTGCCTTTATCCCTTGACTGTTGAGGCTTCCTACATTCAGTGGCAAAGTGCCCAACCTCATCACAGTTATAGCATCTGAACTTGCTTCTATCAACCATCCATGTCTTGTAACCTGATCCAGAAGATGAACTTGACCTATGACCACGGTTGCTGCTTCCAGAACCCCTAAAGCCTTGCTTCCTTCTAAACCTGATGTTACTGAACATCCCAACTAAGTTGGCCATAGTAGGATCTTCCATACTTTGCAGCTCCTCAGTGGTGTAATAGTCACTTGGATTCCCAGAGAGGTTTCTGATAGGGATAAATAAATCCTGATTTTATTAATAATGGGCTGCTGAACCCAATAAGAAGATGTATGATATTCAGACCAGAAAGGTTAAGCCTGATGGACCAGATCAGGCCTGATGGAATAAAAAAGGCCCAAAAGCCCTGATTATTAATTAATTTCGTAATTAATTAATAAGGGAAAAATCAGCTGTTGAGAAGAGTCTTGATAAGGATATAAATCTTTATAGATAAGCCTCAAGGGGACCTAAAAGGATAAGGGATCAGTTTCCTACTATCTAGGACTCCAAAGTCCATTCTAACTATGAGACTTGCCCACCAAGTCTCCTATACCAAGTCCAATTCAAGGACTCCCGCATCTATATAAGGGGCCTCACCCCACAAATCAGAACTACGTTTTTTGACTTGATCCTTGGCAATCAGCAAGGTACGTAGGCATCTTGTTAAGGCAGATTGAGTCACGAAACACAAGAGCAGTCAAATCGAGCCTCGAAGCTCACGTTCCTTAGTATTAAATACAGCAATTATATATAGTAGTTTTAATCCATAACATTTGGCGCCGTCTGTGGGAATTACGCAACAACAACCATGGCGAGAACACGGAGAACAACCAGCACTCTGGAGGAGGGAACACCATCAGGGATAACCCAGGTGATTTCATCAACCGTAGAGGTTCCTCCCCATTCAACTTATGCATCTACTCAGGGGGAAGCCCAGACAGGGGCAACTCATCCTCAGCCACAAGGGACAACTCCCCCGACTATTCAAGGTACGAATCCTCAAGTTCAACAAATACATATACCTGTGAATTCTCGACCCGTCGGGTATGAATACTCAACTATTGTTACTACTAACCCCCCTTATGGGATGCCCCTTCACCCTGAGGTTGGAGGAAGTGGATATGCTGGGCGAAGCGAAGCACGAGGGCGGTCGCCCCCCTATATACGAGGTTTGGATCCTATCCCTGAGGATCGGGAATTTTCTGGTCCATACACTGAGAGAGACTCCGAATCTTCGGATGATGAAGTGGCCCCGAGAAGGAGGCATCCTGGAAAAGAGCCAATGGCCGATGGAAGGCAACGCCCCCAAAGCACCCCAGGGGCGAATCCCCAAGAAGTGCAGGAAAAGATCAGGGCTCATGAGGCTGAAATCCAAAGGCTGAGGCGTGATTTGGAGGCTTACCAAGCCACCAGACCCCACATACCTCCTAGGGGGAGAAATCCTCCTCCTATCATAGACCTGGATGGTCCGGTAAGAAGAAGGGCTGCTGTCCCAAGAACTGATCCAAGCAATCTCCTTCCCCTTGGGGATCCTGATGATCCAACTCCACCCTTCACAGAAGAGATAATGAATGCCCATATCTCAAGAAAATTTAAGATGCCCACTATCAAAGCCTATGATGGCACGGGAGACCCCGCTAATCATGTTAGGACATTCTCTAATGCACTGCTGCTGCAACCCGTGAATGATGCTATAAAATGTCGGGCCTTCCCTCAAACCCTGTCGGGTATGGCTCAAAGATGGTACAGTCGCCTACCCCCAAATTCTATTGGATCATTCAGAGAATTAAGTCAGGCTTTTATTAAGCAATTCATCAGTGGAAGAGTCCATGAGAAAAGTTCAGCATCTCTTATGAGTCTTGTGCAGGGAGCTAAAGAATCCTTAAGAGATTACCTAAATCGTTTTACAAAGGAGGCTTTAAAAGTCCCAGACCTTGATGATAAGGTAGCCATGATAGCGCTGCAACAAGGAACTAGGGATGAGTTTTTCAAGATGTCTTTGGCCAAACGACCCCCTGAGAGCATGTTGCAGCTCCAAGAGAGGGCAGGGAAGTATATCAAGGTTGAAGAGAGTATGAGGAAGACCGTAGTAAGTAATGAGCCCACTGGAGGCAAGAAACGAAAAACTGATTTGGAGTACATCGCTAAGGATAAGTATCCTAGAACTGAACAAAACCCTGATTCAACCCCCAAGAAGGGAGGACCTGGGCAAAAGTTCACTGAATACGCTAAGCTGAATGCCCCCAGAAGTCAGATTTTGATGGAGATTGAGAAAGACAGAGATATTCGCTGGCCTAAGCCCTTGAAGGCTGATCCCACCAAGCTAGATAAGGGCAAGTATTGCAGGTTTCACAAAGATGTTGGTTATGACACCGATGAGTGTAGGCAGTTGAAAGATGAAATTGAGTTTTTGATTCGAAAAGGAAGGCTGAACAAGTATACTGGAGATGGAGGAGACAGAAACAATAATGGAAGGAAGAACTTTGAAGATCGTAGGAGGGACCAAGATGATCAGGGGCGGAATCCCCAACCTAGAGGACCAGTTATAAACACCATTTATGGAGGGCCGAGACCTCGAGGGCCTGTGATAAACACGATCTTTGGAGGTCCAACTGCTGCTGGATTGTCCAAAAATTCCAGAAAGGCATATACTAGAGAGGTTATGCATATTGTTGGAGAAGCCCCGAAGAGGGCCAGGACAGAAGTGACATTGGCTTTTGATGATTCCGACCTAGAGGGTGTGAAGTTTCCCCATGATGACCCGCTGGTCATAACGCCGATAATAGGAAATAGCCCGGTTAAGAGGGTCCTTGTGGATAATGGTGCTTCTGTGGATATCTTGCTCCACGACACCTTTCTAAGGATGGGGTATAACGACTCCCAGTTGACACCAACCGACATGCCGATATATGGATTTGCTGGAGTAGAATGTCCTGTGGAAGGGATAATTAAATTACCAACCACCATAGGTACGGAGCCAAGGCAAGCAACGCAGATGCTGGATTTTGTGGTGGTAAAGGCTAGTTCAACTTATAATGCTATCATGGGGAGAACAGGGATACATGCCTTCAAGGCAGTCCCCTCTTCCTACCATTCAGTCATGAAGTTTCCCACCCGAAACGGGATTGGAGAAGAGAGGGGAGATCAAAAAATGGCTAGAAGCTGTTATGTGGCCTCTTTGAGGGCAGATGGAGTCGGGGGGCAGGTTCTTCCTATTGAAGATATGGATGTTCGAGAAAATGATGAGAATAGAGGAAGGCCAGCAGAAGAATTGGATTCGGTTCCTTTAGATCCCAAGAATCCTGAGAGGATGACTTTCATTGGAGCTACATTAGAGGAGCCCCTTAGAGGGAAGTTAGTGAAATTTTTGCAAGAAAATAGTGATGTGTTTGCATGGTCAGCAGCTGATATGCCAGGTATAGACCCGGGGTTAATTACCCACAAGTTAAACGTGGATCCAAGCCGGAAGACAGTGAAACAAAAGAAAAGAAATTTTGCCCCGGAAAGACAAGAGGCTATAAAGCAGGAAGTGGAAAAACTCTTAGAGGCTGGTTTCATTGAGGAGATTCAATTTCCGGAGTGGTTAGCAAACCCTGTAATGGTGAAGAAGGCTAATGGAAAGTGGAGGATGTGTATAGACTTCACCGATCTGAATGATGCATGTCCCAAAGACTGTTTTCCGCTGCCTAGAATTGATACTTTGATTGATGCCACCGCTGGACATGAGATGCTGAGTTTCATGGATGGATTTAGCGGATACAACCAAATCAAAATGCATAAGGATGACATTCCAAAGGTATCATTTATCACTGACTTTGGTGTTTATTGTTATCTTGTTATGGCGTTTGGTCTCAAGAATGCAGGAGCCACCTATCAAAGGTTGGTGAATAAAATTTTTAAGGATCTTATTGGGAAGACTATGGAAGTCTATGTTGATGACATGCTAGTCAAGAGTCTAGTAAAGACTGATCATATAACCCATTTGAGGGAAGCTTTTGAGGTCCTGAGGTACCACAAGATGATGTTGAATCCCACGAAGTGTGCTTTCGGAGTAGGATCTGGAAAATTCTTGGGATTGATGGTCTCAAAGAGGGGAATTGAGGCTAACCCCGATAAAATAAAGGCAATCCTGGACATGGAACCCCCAAAAACTGTCAAGGATGTTCAGAAACTCACAGGAAGGGTTGCTGCGCTAGGACGATTCATCTCCAAGTCAGGAGACAAGTGCTTGTCATTCTTCAAGTCATTAAAGAACATTAAAGACTTTGTATGGAGTGAGGAAAATCAGAAGGCATTTGAAGAGTTAAAGAAGTATATGGGCCAGGCCCCGTTGTTGGCCAAGCCAGTTCTGGGTGAAGTTTTATTCTTGTACTTGGCTGTTTCGGAAAGCGCCTTGAGCGCGGTGTTGGTTAAGGAGGAACTGAAAGTCCAGAAACCCGTATACTATGTCAGCAAAATTTTGCGTGGTGCTGAGTTGAATTATTCAGCCATTGAGAAATTCGCTTTAGCCTTGGTGATGGCTTCAAGAAAGCTGCGTCCTTATTTTCAAGCTCACCAAATTGAAGTGCTAACAAATCAGCCACTGAGAAATATCATTCACAGTCCCAAGGCAAGTGGGAGACTGATTAAGTGGGCAATAGAGTTGGGAGAATTCGATCTCAAGTATAAGCCACGTACGGCCATAAAAGCCCAGGCACTAGCTGACTTCGTGGTGGAATGTACCATACCCAACCAAGAAGTCGGGGGGCAGGAAGATACCATACCTCAAGACAAGGGAGTCGACAATGGGGACAAGGAGAAAGAATATTGGGTTCTCTATTTTGATGGAGCATCAAAAACAAATTCCAGTGGAGCAGGATTGGTTCTGCAAAGCCCTGATGGGT
Source organism: Apium graveolens (assembly GCF_009905375.1). Classification (NCBI taxonomy): domain Eukaryota; kingdom Viridiplantae; phylum Streptophyta; class Magnoliopsida; order Apiales; family Apiaceae; genus Apium; species Apium graveolens. The sequence goes on along the minus strand of NC_133647.1, from coordinate 52,416,872 downwards.
TCTTAATTGAGTATGCTATGAAGCTAGACTTCCCAACCACAAATAATGAGGCAGAATATGAAGCCCTGATAGCTGGCCTTGGTCTAGCTGGGACACTTAGAGTCAAAAACTTAAAGGTCCGTGGAGACTCAAAGCTGATCATATCCCAGGTAAAGGGAGAATTTGAGGCAAGGGATGATACAATGGCTAAATATGTCCGCCTAGTGAGGGCTGTGATGACCCAGTTTAATGAATGCCATGTTGAGCACATTCCAAGGGAAGAAAATGTTAAGGCAGATGCGCTATCAAAGTTTGCTTCATCTGAGATAGAAGAAAGTTCAGGGAGTGTATACTTTCGTGTTTTGAGGACACGAAGCATAGATGTTAAGCTCGTGGCTCCCATAGGCCTGGGGACGTCATGGATCGATCCCATCAAGGCTCACATTCAAACCGGTTGGTTGCCAAGCGATGCAACTGAAGCACGAAAATTAACTGTTCGAGCACTAAGGTACTCATTGATAGACGGGATTCTGTATAAAAGATCTTTCGTGGTTCCTTACTTGAGGTGTCTCAGGCCCGATGAGGCACGCTTAGCTCTTGAGGAAGTGCATGAAGGTATTTGTGGGAAACACTTGGGGGGCAGGGCCTTAGCTCACAAGATAACCCGTTTAGGCTTTTATTGGCCAGAAATGATGGCTGATGCCAAAGAATATGTAAAGAAGTGTGATCGCTGTCAGAAGCATGCACCAGTTGTTAGACAACCCCCCGAGATGCTGACCTCTATCAACTCGCCTATTCCCTTTGCAATGTGGGGAATGGATATTCTAGGTCCTTTTCCTATGGCCACGGGACAAAGGAAGTTTCTGATTGTAGCCATTGATTATTTCACCAAGTGGATCGAAGCCAAACCTTTGGCCAAAATCACAACTAAGCAAGTTGCACAATTCCTGTGGGAAAATATTATGTGCCGATATGGAATTCCCCGTATCCTCGTCACTGACAATGGAACGCAATTCAATAATGAGGAATTCAAGAAGTACTGTGAAGAAAATGAAATTGAGTTACGGTTCACCTCTGTCGCTCACCCACAAGCTAATGGGCAAGCAGAAGTTGCAAATCGAATAATTCTGGACGGATTAAAGAAGAGGATCGAGAAGTCAAGAAATAATTGGGTGGATGAGATACTTCCCATATTATGGGCCTATAGGACTACCTGTAGAGTCACGACAGGTGCGACCCCTTTCATGTTGGCATATGGGGCAGAAGCAGTAGTTCCCGTGGAGATATCACATTCTTCTCCAAGGATTCAGGCTTTTGATGAGAAAGAAAATGAGGAAGGGCAGAAGCTAGCCCTGGATTTAATCGATGAAGTGCGAGATAAAGCACATGCAAAGATAGTAGAATATCAGAAAAAAGCTTCATTCTACTACAACCTAAGGGTTAAAGAAAGGTTTTTTAAACAAGGCGATCTAGTCTTGAGGAAGATAGAAGCATCTGGTGTAGGACAAAAAGGGAAGCTTGCCCCAAATTGGGAAGGGCCGTACAGAGTCAAGAGTGTTCAAGGTAGAGGAACCTACAAGCTCGAGACTGTGGATGGTTTTGAAGTCCTGAGGACCTGGCACGCACAAAACCTGAAGGTTTACTACGTGTAAGATAGGCGAAGTACGATTCTCACTTGTCATTATGGCAAGTAGGTTTAAAAGCACCTGGAAGCTTTGCTTGCGTAGGATTTTATATTCCAGTAGAATTTACATTGTCAAGTTATTATTGATTAGGGTCGAACCCATGCTATGTAAGGTTTTGAAAAACCAGACTTCATGTTAAAGAGTTTTAAGTTATTTCTATCTAAAGGATGTTTAAACGCACATTAAGACTATAATGATAAGAGGCCGAAGGAGCAACATACAAAATTTAACCCCGAAGGGTAACAACTTCTGATAAAAATAAAGTTCATAAAGAAGATATACAAAAAAATTAGGCCTTGGAAGGTTGAGATTCTTCAGAACCACTATCCGACGACTCCTCGGAAGTTTCAGTCGTCTCTTCAGAAGTCTCAGTCGAACCCTCCGAAGTCCCTGTGGAAGTTCCCTCTGCAGGAGATGATGGCTGTTGAGGCACTACTTTTGAAGGTTCTTCCACCCTTGCTTTCTTAGTAGCAGGCTCGAGTTCCTCCTCAGAAGAATCTTCCTCTTCTCCATCCCTGATCATGCCAGCAAGCTTCTCAGTAACGCCTCCAAGCTCTGGAACCCGCACAGGGCAGGGAAAGGGCGACTGCTCAAGGATCTCGGGAAACTCATCCTGGATAGCCTCCACAGCAGCGTCCCAACCCTCCTTGTAGCTGACTGGGTGAAGAAGGGCGTCATGCTCCACCATCAGGTCTTTGAATTCTTGGGTATCCATCCAGCCGTCAAAGGCTTTGTCCTTCTGCGCCTTCAAGATTACGTTTTCAGCCCGGGCCGTCTCCAGGTCAGAAGTGGAAGAAGCCAATTGAGCTTCAAGGGCCTCAATTTTTTGGTTGGCCTCCTCCAACTTCTTGTTGGCATCTTCCAGGCCAACCTTCCAAGCCTTAGCTTGGTGAATTGCCCCTTGAAAATGGGCGTTAGCCTGCAAGAGAAATAGCAAAACTGTAGAAAAGAAGCATGAAAAGAAAAGTGTAAAAGGCATAAGTAAAGTACGTACTGTCGCCAGGGCTTGGGCTCCAAAAAGCTCGTTCCCCTCTAAGTCCTGTTGGAGGACAAAGTCTTGATAGTCCACCGGAGAGATGGAATGTTTGGACCATTCCTTGGACAGGGCTGTGCTGCCCAATATTGAGTCCTTGCCCCGGATCCCCCAGGCAGGTTGAAAATAGGCCCCTGGCCTCTGCTTGGTGCGCAAAACCTGGCTGGGACCTTCCTCATTTGGCTCCATAGCCTGAAGGAGGAACTCAGGGAAGCGATCACCAAGCCTAGGATCTTTGAAAATCTTCCCAGCCCTCTTCATCCTGGTCATTTCCAGGTCCTTTGGCTTCGTAGCCTCCTCAATCTTCTCAGCCACTGCGACAAGCAAAGTCAGTTGAAAACTAATGGAATAAAAATGCAGGAAATAAAGTAGATGAAGGTAGGAACTTACTTTTCTTATGAACGGGCGAGAGGCCGCGTTCTACCAGGACAGTCTCCCGGATAAGATCCCAAGAATGGGAGGTGCCGTTGTCTTGCGTCAGGAGGTTGAAACCTCTAGCCTCCTCCTCAGACAAAGCTATGTCATTTGGGCTCCCATCCACGGCAATCCCAAAAGAAGATCGAAATAGGGAACCCCAGTCTCCACCCTCCCAAACTATAAACAAAAAATCCTTCTTCCACCCCAAATTGTTGTCAGGGATGGATTTCCCATTCACAATATGGGGGATAGTGGGGCGTTGGTTGATAGAAACCCAACCCGGACTTTTATCGGGGCTGTTCTTGAACTGGAAAATCTTCCTGAAAACAGCAACAGATGTGGGGATGCTGTGCTTGGCGCATTGCGACAGATAGCATAGGATCAACCTCCAGGAATTGGGGGGAAGCTGGCAAGGGTTGATGCCTACATCAGCCAAAAGTAAAGGAATGAATGGATGAAAAGGGAGTCTAATACCTGCCCTTAGAGTATCCCTATAGACGCATAGCGCGTCCTTCTTCCACTGACAGGCCCTGTCGGCCGGACCTGCAAGAACCAGCTTAAAAGGTTCTTTGATTCTGAAGCAGCCGCTCAACTTTTCCAGCTCCTTGGGATCCCGTAAGGCGCTGATATGATCGTGTGCGTCCAGATGCGCATCAGACGGATACTCGTCCCCTCGAGTGTTGATCATGTCGATTAAGGAAGTATACCTCGATCGAATAGGAAAATCATTGGACTTTCTAGCCACGTTCATCTTGGCCAAACGAGTCATTCTTTTGTCAGCCATCTGAAAAAGGTATGAGGCACGTAAATAGGCTGTCTTAAAATGGCACACAATGGAAAAATGAACACAAAAAACAAAGGGAGAAATCTTACCTGAAAAAGCACTCCTGAGAAAGGCTTTGAGCTCCGACTTGCTGTTATTGCTCTGAGAATCTTAGCAGGAGAATGAAGAAGAAAACAAAGAAATAAGGAAGTGAGGAGTAGTGACCTTTCCTCATTCCTTTATATAGGAGGAAAAAGAAGTTGAAGGGACAAAAAGCCCATTAAGAACAAAGGCCCATGAGAAAAAGCCCAGGAAAAAGCATCTTCCAGAATATTCCTAGGAATTCTAGGGCATTCTAAACAGGGTGTGATAAAGCCCAGTAAAGAGGCCCAGTAATATTTGATAAAGCCCAATAAAGAGGCCCAGTAATATTTGATAAAGCCCAATAAAGAGGCCCAGTAATATTTGATAAAGCCCAATAAAGAGACCCAGTAATATTTGATAAAGCCCAATAGAGAAATCCAGGCCCAAATCCAATTAGGATTTGGAAAATTCAGTTTTAGCCTTAAAAAATGTAAGGCCCAAATAAAAAGATGTAAGACCAGAATTCAGGTCGAAATCCAGGTCGTGAATCCTGCTCAAAAACTTTTGAGCAGACACCCGAAAATAACGGAGAAAAAAGACCAGGATTCAGGTCGAAATCCAGGTCGTGAATCCTGCTCAAAAAATTTCGAGCAGACACCCGAAAATAACGGAGAAAAAAGACCAGGATTCAGGTCGAAATCCAGGTCGTGATCCCTGCTCGAAATTTTTCGACTAGACTCACGAAAAAAGCGGAAAAAATAGAACTGAATTGAGGTCGAAACTTCGACTAGGAATGAGGTCGAATTAGACAAGCATTTTACAGAAATAAAGATTAAAAATCCAGGTCGAATTTCGACTAGGATCCTGGTCGAAATCCAGGTCGTGGATCCTAGTCGAAATTCTTCGACCAGGAATCAAGAAAACCAAAGAATTTTCGACCAGGATCCAGGTCGAAATTTCGACTAGGATCCTGGTCGAAATCCTAGTCGAAGGGCTCAAAATCAGAAGCTAAAAGTGGGGAATTGACGACCTAGATCCAGGTCGAAATTTCGACTAGGATCCTGGTCGAAATCCAGGTCGTGGATCCTAGTCGAAATCCTTCGACCAGGATGACAAGGCTGACCCCTATTTTCGACTAGGATCCAGGTCGAAATTTCGACTAGGATCCTGGTCGAAAAAAGGGCTGGAAATTTGAAAATTCCAGAAAATAAGGAAAAATCCCAGAAAAATTAGGGAAAATTCCAGAAAATAAGGGAAAAATCCCAGAAAAATTAGGGAAAATTCCAGAAAATGAGGAAAAATCCCAGAAAAATTAGGGAAAATTCCAGAAAATGAGGAAAAATCCCAGAAAAATTAGGGAAAAATCCAGAAATTAAGGAAAAAATCCCGGAAATAAGGGAAAAATTCCTGGAAATCAAAATAATTCCTGAATAAAAGGAAAAACTCGTTGTAAACGTGTAGGTCGCTCCACACTTTACGCAAGAACGAAACCCTGTAAGGGAATGAATAGACTTAACTTCTGTGAAACCTAATCAATGTTTCCCAAAAGTTGGGGGGCAAATGATAGGGATAAATAAATCCTGATTTTATTAATAATGGGCTGCTGAACCCAATAAGAAGATGTATGATATTCAGACCAGAAAGGTTAAGCCTGATGGACCAGATCAGGCCTGATGGAATAAAAAAGGCCCAAAAGCCCTGATTATTAATTAATTTCGTAATTAATTAATAAGGGAAAAATCAGCTGTTGAGAAGAGTCTTGATAAGGATATAAATCTTTATAGATAAGCCTCAAGGGGACCTAAAAGGATAAGGGATCAGTTTCCTACTATCTAGGACTCCAAAGTCCATTCTAACTATGAGACTTGCCCACCAAGTCTCCTATACCAAGTCCAATTCAAGGACTCCCGCATCTATATAAGGGGCCTCACCCCACAAATCAGAACTACGTTTTTTGACTTGATCCTTGGCAATCAGCAAGGTACGTAGGCATCTTGTTAAGGCAGATTGAGTCACGAAACACAAGAGCAGTCAAATCGAGCCTCGAAGCTCACGTTCCTTAGTATTAAATACAGCAATTATATATAGTAGTTTTAATCCATAACAGTTTCCATCATCCATCTCAACCTCAAAGAGCGTTTCAGCTTTAGACTTAGGCTTTTCAGCAGTAATGTCAAGCTCTTTGATTCCACTGGCTACAAGAGCAGTTGTCTTTAGTAGTTCAGCATTCTTACTATCAACTATACCACCACCATAGATGATCTTCCTTTGTTCTTGCTCCATTTCATGAGTCTTCAGCATACCATACAACTTCTCAAGTGTCATGGTTTCAAAGTCAACACGCTTACGAACAGATGAAGCCTTGTTCTCTAAGTGGTGAGGTAGGACTAGCATAAACTTCCTGTTGACTTCTCTCTGAGGATAAGTCTTGCCGTGAATACTTAATTCATTTAACAGCTTGTTCAGTCTTTCAAAGACTTGAGTAATACTTTCTCTAGGCAAGGACTTAAAGGCCTCATATTGTGAAGTCAAGATGTCCAATCGATTCTGCCTGACATCTTCAGTCCTTCCATAAGCAGTTCTATGGTTTCCCACATATGCCTTGCACTCTCACAGACCATAATTTGTCACGTGCACTCCATTCAGCTTCAAGACATGACATTCTCATATTAGGCAACTCTGGATGATCCTTCATCGGCACATGTCTTCCTTCTCTCAATACTTTCATATACTCTTGATTCGACGCCCGAATATACAATAGTATTTTCTTTTTCCATAGATTATATCTCGATTTATCAAACTGAGGAACCTTGATACTACTAACTTTCTGAGAACTCATCTTATCAGATTTGTGAAAAATTCACAATATAACGTCTCAAAATATGATAACTCAGTCAGTCAACAATACCAAACCAGTTAAGTCAAAACCAACAAATCCAAATCAGATCTACACACCAAAAGCACTCCCAGACTCCGTACAACTAAAATCAACAACAAAACTTGCTAATCTAACGGATCAGATCTGTATATTGAACAACAAGCTCTGATACCAATTGTTAGGTCCATATGTTCATACAGAGGGGGGGTGAATGTATGTTTTTCGTTTTTTAAAATTAATTACAGCGGAAAATAAACCTCAAAAATGAAATAAATAAACACTAAGAGATTCACAGAATAATTCTTGTTATTAAGAAATTAAACCGTAAGGTTTGCTTACAACTCCGAATATAAATAATTCGAAGCAACAAATATAGAGAGAACCAAAATTAAAACTATGAATCTAGGGTTCTATCTATCACTCTAAGAATTCAAAACTTCTAACAAAAAGTATTAAATACAATCAAGAAAGCTTTAAATAATGAGTGTTACAAATTTGTAAGGCTTTAATGGTGTGGAGAAAAATGGACATGACCTCCCCTTGTCAAATCAAGCTTATTAAATTGAGCTGAGCTAAAACTTCAAGAGCTTCGCACTGTTAAAAATGGAGGAGATATTCAAATCCAATTTGCTGATTTGATTATATAGATTGGTAGGCTGGAGAGAGAATGAGGGACACGTGGCTGATTTATGTCCATACAATTTAAATTCTCAGCCTTGCAAATAATAACCTGCAACATGCATTTTTAATAGAACAACCTGCGACTCAAAATTTTCTTTGCATTTGAAAATTAAACTGCGATGTACATAATCAATTCTCCAACCTGCGATACATAAGGAGTGATCAACTGGAGACTAGATTTTGGAAGACGGTAACCCGCGCTTCACTGAATTTCAATTAACTATAACCTGCGTTTCCTTTTTTTCTAAATTAACCTGCGACGTATATATATCGATTTCATTGGATCTGTTTTTGAATAAACAGAAAGGGTGCACAACCTTTCTTTTATTTGTTTATTCGAACCAAACGAAGCAGGCTGGCAGCTGGTTTCTTGTCGTTTAACCCGTACAATCATGCAGGCGCAGGAAGCTGTATTGCACGCGCCAGAAAATAAACAAGAAGGAGGGGGAGCGTGCTCCACACGCCCACGTGAGGACGGTGGCGACCAACAGAAGCACAAGTGGTTTCCAATTTTCTGTTTGTAGCTGTTTGGAGTGGGCCCCACTGTTGTGCTTTGCAAAGAAGCAAATAACTCAACATACCTGTCATTTCCTTTATCCTTCAAATAAACAAACTTTAGTGTATCTGTTTTGCTTTTTGTACAGGTTTCGTGAAATTCTTTTTGTCCTGAATTTAACTGGTTGGCAGAAAATAAAATACACATTTGATATTAAGATAAATAAATAAATAAACTTTGAATTTATTTATTAATTTAAATAAAATTCAAACATTAATTTTGTTTTCCAAAATTAAATATTAATATGAAATTAAATAGATAAATGTTTTGAGAATCATTTATTCATTTAATAAGAATCAATTTTTAATTTATTTATTTTAAAATCAAATGTGATTTTAAATTAAATAAATAAATGATTAAATTTCATTTATTCATTCAATAAAAATCAGTCACTGATTTAAAATAAATCCAGTAAATCATCGGGTTGTACTCCTCTGTATCGGCAGGCCTTCTAATCTCTGGGGTTTTGTATCTTAATATATTTCCAGACTCCTCGAGTACAAAACCCATTTAACAGTGCTCTTAACAATAATACTCTATTTCCTTTCACGGATCACTGACGTCTTGTGCACGGGTCTGGTTCACAGACGACTAGTCCCGTTCTCAGACCTTCATATTATACCCGTATAAACCACTGCTAAGTCTTCTACCAAATATAACCAACTACACTAGAAATCCTTGAGTTCTTCACACTGATTCTGATAACTATTTCGAATGACTCCAACCTTATTTCTCCGATGCCTGAACATATTAATGAACTTCATACGGATCACTGTTGACGTCTTCTTCACTGCAGCTAACAAAACCTTTTGTGCATATACCCAATAAACAATCTGTACTGATCCTAGTGGAAAATAGATTATTTCAAAGTCCTTGTTCTATATTGAGTTATCCAAATCAGTATTGTTGAGATAACCAAACAGCTTCAATCTTGCTCAACACCGGTCAATTCTGTTTGACATCTTCAGTTCCTCCCATATGCAGTTCTATGATTTCCCACATGTGCCTGACGCTCTCACAGACCATAATTTGGTGACTCATATCATCATCCATCGAATCCACCATAATAAGTTGCAGGCCTTCATTTAGATCTATTAGTTCTTTGTCACGAGAACTCCATTCTGCTTCAGGACATGAAATTCTCGTATTAGGCACCTCCGGATGATCCTTCATTGTCACATGTCTTCCTTCTCTTAATACCCTCATATACTCTAAATTTGACGCCCGAATATATAACAACATTTTCTTTTTCCATAAATTATAGCTCGATTTATCGAACTGAGGAACCTTGATACTACTAACTTTCCGAGAACTCATCTTTTCTGATCTGAGAAAAATTCGCAATATAACGTCTCAAAATATGATAACCCAGTCAGTCAACAATACCAAACCAGTCAAGTCAAAACCAACAAATCCAAAATCAGATCTACACACCGAAAGCCCTCCCAGACTCCGTACAACCAAAATCAACAAAAAAAATTGATAATCTAACATATCAGCTCTGTATATCGATCAACAAGCTCTAATACCAATTGTTAGGTCCAAAAGGTACATACAAGGGGGGGTGAATCTATGTTTTTCGTTTTCTAAAATTGATTGCAGCGGAATATCAAAATTAAAAATGAATTAAACACACAAAGAGATTTTGGGTAAATATTATTTTTATTTAAAAGTATAAATATCCGGAGATTTGCTCACAACTTCAAATACAAAGATATGAAGCAACAAATATAAAAAGAACCAAAGCAATAAGATATAAATCTAGGATTCTTTTTATCACTCTAAAAATCAAAAGCTCATATCAAAAGATATTAAATTCAATCAAGTGAGTTTTAAATAATGAGTGTTACAAGTTTGTAAGGTTTTAAATGGTGTGGAACAAATTGGACATGACCTCCCCTTATCAAATCAAACTTTCAAAGTGTGCGGAGATAATATTTCAAGAGTTTCGCACTTTGTAAAAATGGAGAGATACATATCTGATTTGCTGATGTTGATTATATAGAATTGTAGGCCGGAGAGAGAAGAAGATACGTGACTAATTTATGTCTATACATTTTGAATTGACAGCCCGCAAAAATTGTAACCTGCGACCATGTAAATATGCTAACATGCGACCCTGAACACTCTAACCTGCGACTTACATTTTTTCCTTAACCTGCGACCTGACGATATAAAATACAGGGACGGTTTTTATTCTGTTTTCCATTTGATAGCAACTCAGAATTCACCCATTTTCTTTTTACTTAATTTATACAACCTGCGACCTTGAACAACCAAGCTGCGACTTTCTGATTTTTCTTTATTAAAATAAGCTGGTACATGTTTATGCACGCGGCCCCGCCTTCCACTACACTCTTGTCAAAGCCGGTTCCTTTATTTCTTTTGTACACAAAATGCAATTGAATTGTGGTCCCGCGGCTTGTACCAAACAAGATTGTGCTTCCAATTCTCTTTTGTAATACAAACTAGTAGCCTGGTTTCTTTTGTTTGCAAAACTAATACACACAGACATGCAACTTCAATTTTTCTTTTGATCAACACAGCCGAAGTCTATTTTCTTTTCTTTGTAAATGTACACTTCATGGCCTTTTTGTTCATGTATCAAGTGCATGCGTTTTTATTTTTTTCTTTTTACTCCCGAGCGAACGCATGCATGCAAGTAGAAATCTGGCTGGCAATTGGTGAGGATAAAGAAAAATTAAATATTTGATGTTATTAAATAAATAAATAAAATGAATTAGATTTCATTTATTTAATTAATTAAAAATCAAATATTAATTTATTTATTTAAAATCCATTGTTAATGTATAATGAAATAAATAAATGAGTTGATTTTCATTTATCCATTTAATACACAATCAACATTGATTAAAAATGACTCATGTAAATCCTCGAGTTGTAGTCCTTTGTATATTCAAACCTTCTAATCTCTTGGTTTTCGTACCTTAAAATATTTTGAGACACCTCGAGTAGTAAAACCACTTAACAATATTTATAAAAATAATACTCTGTCTTCTTTCACGGATCACTGACGTCTAGTGCAAGGGTCTGGTTCACAGGTGACTAGTTCCGCTCTCAGGCCTTTGTGTTATACCCGTACAAACCACTGTTAAATCTTCTACCAAATATAACCAACTACACTAGGAATCCTTGAGGTCTTCACACTGATCCTGGTAACTGTTTCGAATGACTCCAACCTTATTCCTCCGATACCTGAACATATTAATGAACTTCATACGGATCACTGTTGATGTCTTCTTCGCTGCAGCAAAAAAAACCTTTTGTGTATATGCCCAATAAACAATCTGTACTGATTCTAGTGGAACATAGATGATAAGTGGCATTTTATACCACTTAGAACGTCTTAAAATGGCTTAAATTGGTGTCTTGAAATCAAGTATTTTGTGTATTTGATGCGTTTTTCTAGTGTTTATGCATTTCAGGGTATTAGTTGCATTTCGGAGGAGGAATCATCAAGAATAAGTCTTGGCATGTGTTCACCATTGCGAGAGGAAAAGAACGGGCAGATTACGGCGAAGAAACGGAGCAAACCTGGATTTTTTCCAGTAGGGTCCTGCGCGCCCGCGCAGCAATGCTGAGCGGCCGCGCAGCAATGCTGAGCGGCCGCGTAGCAGCCTTGCGCGCCCGCGCAGAAATGCTGAGCGGCCGCGCAGGGTCGGGGAAAAGGATAAATTATTGTAGACTTCTACTTCTGTTTGGCTTCCAACTTCTATGTAATCTGAGTTTTATGGGACTATTATATAAGTAGATTTGAGACGTTTTCACAGGGAGAAAAAAAGGAGATTATGTTTTAGATTGTGTTTTGCGCAAGAAGCGAAGGAGATAAGGAAGAAGACCGATTTAGCACACCGCAACGAAGAGGAAGCATATATTCTTGTGATTCTTGTTTCGTTGTAACGTTGGATGCTAGTTTTCTTGCTTTGACTTATTTACTCTTGTGACGTACTCTGTTTTAATATAATTAGTTTAGTTATTATTTTCTTGTGTTATTTATCATGATTTCATATGAACCCATGATGGCGATAAGTTCTATTATGGGCTAATCGTGATCATGGGGTTGCAACGGATTTATTATGAAATTCTTTAGTTAATTGTTTAATACTTTAGTGTGTGATGATTGCATGATATCTAGTATTGGTTGTGCGTATTCGTCTTATGTGCGTCGCGAACATATAAGATAGGGTGTTAATCTCTTGTGAAGCGACGGTGGATCTTGAGATTTAGAACTTGCCATGCTAGCATAGGTTCATGTACGTTGTGCATGATTAGTGGGTAACTCTAACAGTTTTATTTGCCCTATGTAATCAAAAGGAATAACTTGTGCTTAAATCGTTGTGTTGTCAATTTCTGTAGACATATAGGAACTCAACATAATTGATGACTATTCAACTTCTATCTTAATTGTGGATGTTTGGTAGAATGGTATTAGTACAATGAAAGTTGGCTTTTATCAGTTCCGTGTTATTCGATTAATATCATCACTGTCACATGCTAAAGGTAATAACAATGGCTATAGAAGGAAGTAATAATGAAGTTGTGATCTCATGAGTGTTTTATTATTGATAAATTGAAGTGTTAGTTAAGTGGTTAATTAAGTAGTTAATTATAATTAATATTTAATCAACAATTTTAAGTGTTATCTTAACATTGAGAAGTAATCATACATTGGTGAGTGAGTTTAATTAGACAATAACTTAGTCTGAGTCTCTGAGGGAACGAACTAGAAAGTATTCTATATTACTTGCGAACGCGTATACTTGCGTGAATATTAGTGCATGTTTTCGCCCTAACAAGTTTTTGGCGCCGCTGCCGGGGACTCGGCGTATTTGTTTAGTTTATGTACTTACCATCATTGGTCATTAGGACTCAGTGATTAGGACGTAGTAGTTAATTACTCTTTTCGGTTGTGTTTCAGGTACTTTAGCAAGCGTTTATGCAAACTCGTTCTCGTGCTCGCAAGAGGACCTTAGATACAGCTGAGGAGAAAGACGAAGTTCTTGATACTCCGGAGAAGTTAGATTTTGAGGATTCGGATTCAAGAACTGAGCAGAAAGAACCAGTAAACATGGGAGATCGTATTGTTCAAGCTGATCCAGCTCTTATGGATTTTTCTCGGCCTAAAATTGATGACATTCAGTCAAGCATCCTTCATCCGGCTATTCAAGCTAACACCTTTGAAATCAAGCCGGGCACTATTCAGATGGTGCAGAATTCTGTTTCTTTTGGAGGAGCGGCAACTGAAGACCCCAACATGCACATAAGGAATTTTGTCGAGATCTGCAGCACTTTTAAGTATAATGGCGTGACTGATGAGGCTATCAAGTTGAGGCTTTTCCCATTCTCACTGAGGGATAAGGCTAAAGACTGGTTATATTCTGAACCAGCTGGGTCCATCACTACGTGGCAAGATCTTGCACAAAAGTTTCTGGTAAAGTTTTATCCAATGGCAAAGACTGCTGCTATGAGGAGTGCTCTTACTCAGTTTGCGCAGCAACCTACAGAATCTATGTGCGAGGCGTGGGAACGCTACAAGGAAATGTTGAGAAAATGTCCACATCATGGAATGCCGGATTGGATGGTAATCCCTGGTTTTTATAATGGTTTGGGGGCCCAATCTCGGCCCATGCTCGATGCAGCAGCTGGAGGAGCCTTATGGGCTAAAAGCTATACTGAGGCGTATAATCTTATAGAGACAATGGCTGCAAACGAGCATCAAAACTCAACTCAGAGGATGACGTCAGGCAAGGTCGCAGGTATTCTGGAAGTTGATGCAGCCACCGCTATTGCAGCCCAGCTCCAAGCGCTATCAATGAAGGTTGATTCTTTGGCTACGTATGGAGTTAATCAAATATCTATGGTTTGTGAGCTTTGTGCAGGTTCTCATGCTACGGATCAGTGTTCTCTTGTCAACGAATCTGTTCAGTATGTGAATAATTATCAGCGACAACAACAGCCTGTGCCAGTGACCTATCATCCTAACAACAGAAATCATCCAAATTTTAGCTGGGGAAATAATCAGAATGCTATTCAGCCACCATATCAGCAAGGAGTGAGTAAACAGTTTAACCCACCTGGATTCCAGCAACCACAGCAGTATGTTACAAGGCAATCATATCCTCAACAGGGAAGTGCAGCTGCACCTACTAGTGCTGATTTTGAGGAACTTAAGCTGTTGTGCAAGAGTCGGGCGGTTTCTATCAAGACCTTGGAAAATCAAATCGGTCAATTAGCCAATGCAGTGCTCAATCGTCAACCTGGCATTCTTCCCAGTGACACGGAAGTATCAGGCAGGAAGGAAGCTAAAGAGCAAGTCAAGGCTATTACCTTAAGGTCTGGAAAAGTAGCTGATGCTGAAAAGGCAAAAGAAGTCGAAGCTGAAGTTAGAGATGAAGAATCTAAGCAAAAGGAGAAAGTGGCGGAACCAAAGAAGACTACTGTTGAACACACTCTGCCTGAGGCTAATACAGGGGAGAAACAGCTCTATCCTCCACCACCTTTTCCTAAGAGATTGCAGCAACAAAAGCTGGATAGACAGTTCAGGAAGTTTCTGGAGGTGTTCAAGAAACTTCACATCAATATACCTTTCGCTGAGGCTCTGGAACAAATGCCTAGTTATGCGAAGTTTATGAAGACTATTCTTTCAAGGAAGGTGAAACTGGATGACCTTGAAACCGTTGCTCTCACGGAAGAATGCAGCGCTGTTCTGCAGCAAAAGTTACCACCAAAACTGAAAGATCCAGGAAGCTTCACCATTCCTTGCACCATTGGCAATCTAACTTTTGACAAGTGCCTTTGTGATTTGGGAGCAAGCATTAATCTGATGCCCTTGTCGATCTTTAAAAAGCTGGATCTGCCTGATCCAAAACCCACATACATGTCGCTACAATTGGCGGACCATTCCATTACTTACCCAAGGGGCATAGTTGAGGATGTGCTCGTCAAGGTGGATAAGCTCTTCTTTCCTGCAGATTTTGTTATTCTGGATTTTGAGGAAGATAAGAAGATTCCCATAATCTTGGGGAGGCCTTTCTTGGCTACTGGCCGTACCTTGATAGATGTACAAAAAGGGGAACTCACTATGCGGGTCCAAGATCAGGATGTGACCTTCAACGTATTCAAGGAAATGAAATTCCCTACAGAAGATGAGGAGTGTTTAAAAGTGGATGTGATTGATTCCGCAGTTACTTCGGAACTCGATCACATGCTAATGTCTGATGCATTGGAAAAGGCCTTAGTGGGGGATTTTGACAGCGATGATGAAGATAGCAACGAGCAATTACAATATCTGAACGCTTCTCCATGGAAGCGAAAGCTCGACATACCATTTGAATCTCTTGGTACTTCTGACCTTAAGAATGCTGAAGGAAAGCTCAAACCATCAATAGAGGAAGCACCTACCTTGGAGCTCAAACCATTACCTGAACACTTGAGGTATGCTTTTTTAGGTGATTCATCTACGTTACCTGTTATTATTTCAGCTGACCTTTCAGGTAGTGAGGAAGACAAGCTCTTAAGGATTTTGAGAGAATTCAAATCGGCTATAGGATGGACCATAGCAGACATCAAGGGGATAAGTCCTTCATATTGTATGCATAAAATTCTGTTAGAGGAAGATAGTAAGCCAACTGTGGAACAGCAGCGAAGACTGAACCCGATTATGAAGGAGGTGGTGAAGAAAGAAATTCTGAAATGGCTAGATGCAGGCATCATTTATCCTATTTCTGACAGCTCGTGGGTGAGCCCCGTGCAATGTGTACCTAAGAAAGGAGGTATCACTGTGGTCGCAAATGAAAAGAATGAGCTCATCCCTACTCGAACAGTTACAGGATGGAGAGTATGAATGGATTATAGAAAATTGAACAAAGCCATAAGGAAGGATCACTTCCCTCTCCCATTCATTGATCAAATGCTTGACAGATTGGCGGGACATGAGTATTTTTGTCTTCTGGATGGTTATTCCGGGTATAATCAGATTTGTATTGCACCAGAGGATCAGGAAAAGACTACCTTCACTTGTCCATTTGGCACATTTGCTTTTCGTAGAGTTTCGTTTGGGTTATGTGGCGCCCCGGCCACCTTTCAGAGATGTATGATGGCTATATTCTCTGACATGATTGGAAATAACGTCGAAGTGTTCATGGATGACTTCTCCGTCTTTGGACACTCATATGATGAATGTTTGAATAATCTGCGCGCCGTACTCAAAAGATGCGTGGAAACTAATTTGGTGCTTAATTGGGAGAAATGTCATTTTATGGTGCGTGAAGGCATTATCCTTGGGCATAAGGTCTCTAGCAAAGGTCTGGAGGTGGACAAGGCCAAGGTGGGAGTCATTGAAATCTTCCCCCACCTAATTCGGTGAAAGGAATCCGTAGTTTTCTCGGTCATGCGGGTTTTTATCGGCGATTCATCAAGGACTTTTCAAAGATATCTAAGCCGTTGTGCAATTTACTTGAGAAAGATGTGCCTTTCAAATTTGATGATGAATGTTTGGCAGCATTCGAGACTCTCAAGGAGAGTTTGATCACGGCACCAGTTATTACAGCACCAGATTGGACAGAACCGTTTGAGATGATGTGTGATGTGAGTGACTATGCGGTAGGTGCAGTTCTGGGACAGCGCAAGAAAAATCTCTTCCATGTGGTCTACTATGCGAGTAAGACTTTAAATGGGGCCCAATTGAACTACACCACTACTGAGAAGGAGCTTTTGGCTATAGTCTTTGGCTTTGAGAAATTTCGATATTATCTGCTTGGTACGAAAGTAACAGTATTCACTGATCATGCAGCTATTCGCTATCTGGTTTCCAAGAAGGATTCGAAGTCGAGACTCATTCGTTGGGTGCTTTTACTTCAGGAATTTGAGTTAGAGATCAAAGATAGAAAAGGTACCGAGAATCAAGTAGCTGACCATCTCTCTAGGTTGGAGAATCCCGATTCTACTTCACAAGATAGGACGTTAATCAATGAATCTTTTCCGGATGAGCAGTTGTTTGCAATTCAGGAGGAAGAACCATGGTTTGCAGATATTGTAAACTATCTTGTCAGCAATATAATGCCGCTTAATTTGACATCCGCTCAAAAGAAGAAGTTTCTGCATGAGGTGAAGTGGTATATGTGGGATGAACCATATTTGTTTAGACAGGGAGCTGATCAGATCATCAGGAGATGTATCCCGTTCTGTGAGACGGAGGGGATATTACGAGACTGCCATTCCACGGTTTATGGTGGACACTATGGAGGTGAGAAGACGGCAGCTCGTATTCTGCAAGCAGGTTTTTTCTGGCCTACTTTGTTCAAGGATGCTCATCAGTTTGTTTTAAGGTGTGATCGTTGCCAAAGAGTGGGAAATTTGTCAAGGAAGGATGAGATGCCATTAAATGTGATGCTTGAAGTCGAGGTCTTTGATGTATGGGGAATCGATTTCATGGGGCCTTTTATCTCGTCTTGCAATAATCAGTACATCTTGCTGGCAGTCGATTATGTCTCAAAATGGGTCGAAGTTAAAGCTTTACCGACAAATGATGCAAAGGCAGTGCTAAATTTTCTTCATAAGCAAATTTTCACAAGGTTTGGAACGCCTCGGGTAATCATAAGTGATGAAGGATCGCATTTTTGCAACCGTAAGTTCACTTCTATGATATAGCGTTATAATGTGAATCATCGAGTAGCTACTGCCTATCATCCGCAAACAAATGGTCAAGCGGAAGTGTCTAACAGAGAGATAAAGCGCATTCTAGAGAAGGTTGTTTGTCCGTCAAGGAAGGATTGGTCTTTAAAGCTCGATGAAGTTGTTTGGGCTTACAGAACAGCATACAAAACTCCACTTGGGATGTCACCGTTTCAGTTGGTGTACGGTAAGGGATGTCATCTACCGGCGGAGCTTGAGCATAAGGCCTACTGGGCATTGAAGAAATTGAACCTGGATTTAGATGCAGCTGGTAAGAAAAGAATGCTTCAGCTTAATGAACTTGATGAATTTCGACTTCAAGCGTACGAGAATAACAAAATGTATAAGGAAAAGGTGAAGAGGTGGCACGATAGGAAGCTACATCCTAAGTTATTTGTGCCAGGGCAACAAGTTCTGTTATTCAACTCTCGGCTCTGACTTTTTCCTGGGAAGTTGAAATCAAGGTGGTCTGGACCTTTTATTGTCAAAACTGTGTTTCCACATGGAGCGGTGGAAATTTTTGAGAATGATTCGGACCAAGCATTCAAGGTTAACGGTCAGCGGTTGAAGCACTACTATGGGGACATGGTAAACCGAGAGGTGGTTAGTGCCATTTTGTTGACTACTTGAGAAAGGAACGGAACGTCAAGCTAATGACAAAAAAGAAAGCGCCGCGTGGGAGGCAACCCATGAATTGTTGTTACAGGAACCCTTAGAAGTTAATAACCTATCCAAAAACACAAAAAAATCAGAAAACAGGGGCTGAAAATTTTTTTTCCAGAGACCCTCTGCGCGCCCGCGCAGCTATGCTGAGCGGCCGCGCAGGGGTCGAGTTCCAGAAAATTTTTTGCAGTTCAGAAGAAAAAAAAAAAAAACA
Organism: Apium graveolens; assembly: GCF_009905375.1. Classification (NCBI taxonomy): domain Eukaryota; kingdom Viridiplantae; phylum Streptophyta; class Magnoliopsida; order Apiales; family Apiaceae; genus Apium; species Apium graveolens. The sequence continues at coordinate 52,398,226 of NC_133647.1, read as the reverse complement.
CAAAAAACACAAAAAACCCATCACAGAACATAAACCCACGAATTCTTTTCCCATTACCCCATGATTTTATCCCTCAACCCCACTCCTAATCTAATTTAACCTACTCCACACCCTATATATACATACACCTATCCTACATATCTCCCACAAACTTCCTACACTTAAACCCTCTCATAAACATCAAAAATCAGTTCTTACACACTTTATTTCACAAATCAATGGCACCCAAGAGAGCACGCACTATTGACAGCAGCAGCACAGTTCCTACTGCTGATTCATCAAGGGGTACTGCTGCAAGGCCTCGGTTAACTGACAGAGCTGCGGAGGAGGAGTACACTAGGATGTTGGGGAAGCCGATTCTGAAGGAGAGGGGGTTTTTACCATCAGGGAGGGATGGTGAGTTGTTGCCCATGATTGCAGAGAAGGGGTGGATAGCTTTTTGTGAGTCACCCGAAGCAGTACCGATGAGTGTTGTTCGCGAGTTCTACGCGAACGCGAAGGCTGAAAAGAATGGGTTTTCTGTAGTTCGTGGGCTGACGGTTGATTATCATCCTGCGGCGATTCGCCGTGTGATTGGACAGCGAGAGAGGAAGCCCGAGGAGGAGAACTGGAATGAAAAGACTGCTGAGGATTTTGACTTGGATTTGATTTGTGCGACTCTCTGTCGACCGGGCACAGTTTGGAACCGCAGTCCAGCCAATAATGAGTATCGTCACTTTCCGGCGATCGCCATGAACAGGTATGCCCGTGCATGGAATGCATTTATATGTGCTAATATTTTGCCTTCTTCACATGCACACGAGGTCACAGTTGAGAGAGCACAGTTGTTGTGGGGAATGAGGAATACTATGTGGACCTTGGTGAGTTTATCTACCAAGGAATTCTGAAGTTTTTGAGGGGAGCAAAGCATATGAACATCCTTTATGCATCCACGGTTACGAAGCTATGCCGAGCAGTATGAGTGAACTGGCCGGCTCATGAGCAGTTGCAGTTGCCAGCAGCTCCGATAGATTCTGGCACTCTGAATGGGATGCAGGAGTGGACCGGTGGTGAGCTTGAGGAGCATGGGCTGGGTTATCGTCTTCCAGGAGGACGTCCAGCACGAGGTGCTACTATGGCTAGGCCAGGGCGTGGTGAGGCTGGTTCTTCGAGAGCTCAGGAGGGTGCTGGGATGGGTGATGCCCAGTATAGGAGGCTTTCACGGCGGATGGATGCCATGTATGAGACGCATAGCAGGTTTGCTCAGGAGCTCACTCTTGTGTTAGGGACTGCTTTTCGAGGCCTTGGAGCTGATATCCAGTGGCCAGTTTTTGGTGAGGACTCTGCATACCCGCCACCTGATACTCCACCCATTGAGGGTGATGATGATGACTCCGAGTAGGTATACCCTGTGTTCCTTTATACTACCTTCACTGGGGACTGTGAAGATTTTAAGTTTGGGGGTGGTAGTTAAGGAATATTTTGTGTGTGTCATATAGCTGCATATTCATGATAGTTAGTTCATATAGTTGCATAATTTTTGCTATATAGTTTTTTTATATAGCTTTATTTGGTTGTCATATCATATAGCTCATGCATATACCATGATCCCTTTTGCAATGATTTATCGACTGAATTGTGATATTGATGCGAGTGTAGTGATAGCATTAAAGTGATATTAAGTTGTGTAGGTTGATATGCATGCTAGAAGCACTTGTATTTTCACTAAGTCTTAAAGAATGCTTAAGGGCTAGATTGTTGTTATGATCTGATTATTTTCGAGGATAATCTATTTATTATGCTTAGAATTTGATAATAGGTTCTTAGTGGTAAAGGCATGAAAAAGAAAAAAAAATGGAGTAAAAATGGAATTTGTTGCTAGTTATGGCTAGGCGTCAAATGGCTAGTAGCCGGCTCGCATGTTATGCGAGTAGTCTAGGGTTGAGCAAGATGGAGCGAAACGCACTTGCTCAGAAAAGAAATTTTTTTTTTTTTTTTGCATAATTGATCAAGAGTGGGCTCTTTGGTATTCGAGTTATTAAGTTCTTAGGGGACTTTGTGCCTAGTGACCTAAGGCTTTTAGAGTCTGGGATCCGCTAACCTAATGCTCGTTACATGGATATCATTGTATAAGTCTTTTGTGGACCTCACTCATTGCACGATCAAATAAGCATTTGAGTTGTAAATAAAAAGCACAATTCCGTAGTAAGCTCCAGAGTTCTTGTAGTGTTGTATATCACTTTGTGCCTAGAATTTTTATTCTTTGTATAATCGTAGGATTGCCTTGAAGATAGTCTAGTCATAGTAATTGGTCTAGTTCCGAAGCATATCTGTTAAGCATTTGCACACACCACGTTTCTGGCTGTATGTCCGTTTGCATGAGTTTATTGATCTTTAGTTGTCTAACTGCATTCATTGAGATGTGACAATTTGGTTGGTTAATTGTAGTAAGGGGGATCGTTGCATTTTCATATAGATTGCATTCATGCATATTTTTATTTATTTTGAGTCTGTGACGCTTGAGGACAAGCATCGATTTAAGTTTGGGGGTGTGATAAGTGGCATTTTATACCACTTAGAACGTCTTAAAATGGCTTAAATTGGTGTCTTGAAATCAAGTATTTTGTGTATTTGATGCGTTTTTCTAGTGTTTATGCATTTCAGGGTATTAGTTGTATTTCGGAGGAGGAATCATCAAGAATAAGCCTTGGCATGTGTTCACCATTGCGAGAGGAAAAGAACGGGCAGATTACGGCGAAGAAACGGAGCAAACCTGGATTTTTTCCAGTAGGGTCCTGCGCGCCCGCGCAGCAATGCTGAGTGGCCGCGCAGCAGCCTTGCGCGCCCGCGCAGAAATGCTGAGCGGCCGCGCAGGGTCGGGGAAAAGGATAAATTATTTTAGACTTCTACTTCTGTTTGGCTTCCAACTTCTATGTAATCTGAGTTTTATGGGACTATTATATAAGTAGATTTGAGACGTTTTCACAGGGAGAAAAAAAGGAGATTATGTTTTAGATTGTGTTTTGCGCAAGAAGCGAAGGAGATAAGGAAGAAGACCGATTTAGCACACCGCAACGAAGAGGAAGCATATATTCTTGTGATTCTTGTTTCGTTGTAATGTTGGATGCTAGTTTTCTTGCTTTGACTTATTTACTCTTGTGACGTACTCTGTTTTAATATAATTAGTTTAGTTATTATTTTCTTGTGTTGTTTATCATGATTTCATATGAACCCATGATGGCGATAAGTTCTATTATGGGCTAATTGTGATCATGGGGTTGCAACGGATTTATTATGAAATTCTTTAGTTAATTGTTTAATACTTTAGTGTGTGATGATTGCATGATATCTAGTATTGGTTGTGCGTATTCGTCTTATGTGCGTCGCGAACATATAAGATAGGGTGTTAATCTCTTGTGAAGCGACGGCGGATCTTGAGATTTAGAACTTGCCATGCTAGCATAGGTTCATGTACGTTGTGCATGATTAGTGGGTAACTCTAACAGTTTTATTTGCCCTATATAATCAAAAGGAATAACTTGTGCTTAAATCGTTGTGTTGTCAATTTCTGTAGACATATAGGAACTCAACATAATTGATGACTATTCAACTTCTATCTTAATTGTGGATGTTTGGTAGAATGGTATTAGTACAATGAAAGTTGGCTTTTATCAGTTCCGTGTTATTCGATTAATATCATCACTGCCACATGCTAAAGGTAATAACAATGGCTATAGAAGGAAGTAATAATGAAGTTGTGATCTCATGAGTGTTTTATTATTGATAAATTGAAGTGTTAGTTAAGTGGTTAATTAAGTAGTTAATTATAATTAATATTTAATCAACAATTTTAAGTGTTATCTTAACATTGAGAAGTAATCATACATTGGTGAGTGAGTTTAATTAGACAATAACTTAGTCTGAGTCTCTGAGGGAACGAACTAGAAAGTATTCTATATTACTTGCGAACGCGTATACTTGCGTGAATATTAGTGCATGTTTTCGCCCTAACAATAGATTATTTCTAAATCCTTATTATATGTTGAGTTATAAAAATCCTTATTCTATGTTGAGTTATCCAAACCAGTATTGTTGAGTTATACATATAGCTTCAATCTTGCTCAACATTAAGTCATAATTTACATTTTTAAATAAACCCCAAATGGACCCTATATTTTGATTATAAGAGCAACTCCAATAAAATGTTAGTTCATTCCATATATTTAATATAAAATATTGAATCTTTGTAATTCAGAACATTGATAAGGACTTTGAGTTTCAACAATGTTCCTTATATTGGTTCCTTATTTGATATTATATTATTAAACGTACTTTTCTTACATTACATAATAGAGAGAGAAATAAAGTGTTTTAATATTATATTATTAAATGAAAGTTAGTACTTCCTAAAAAGTAGAGATATATTAGTTACTATTTATAAGTAATTAGGATATAAAGCCGCGCTACGAGCGGCCTGAAAATTATTTAGTAATTATATATTTAATTACGTTGTCGAGCATGATCAATTATTTGACGGTTGATACTATAAATTAAAATGTGTGCATTATATATTACATAATCATTAACATAATCATGTTTACATGACAATACAAAAATTTTATTACATAATTTTTATGTAATAATATACAGAAGAAATTATTGTGATACGTAAAAATGGTCCAAAAATAATTGGTTAAATATTGATGTCATGTTTTATTTTATATTAACACTTATAATAATTAATATAAAATAAAATGTTAATTAAGTAATATTTATAAAAAATTAAATAAAATGGTTGAATTCAAATAACTTTTTTTGCCCATACAAGTGTATTATAAAAGTGTTTAGGAACAGTTTGTATCATAAAATTTAACCAATGAATAAAAATGATATTTTAATAAATATGTATCATATTTATTTCCCATTTATCGTTAACGGGTGATGAAATCTCACGATACAAACGATCCTTTAAATTGAATATGAATTATATTTAGGCGATTACAGTTTAAATTCAAGTACGGGCCAAGAGGTAGTAGTTCATTTTGTATTTTAGTTTGCTAAAAAAAAATTAGTTGTAACTAAAAAAATCGACCTTTGATCGATAAAAATGCGAGTTTAGAGTCGTCAATGTAGCATTTTATAAATTTTTATTTTTAAATTACTAAAAATGCTAAAAGTTAATTTATTATTTTAAAATAATTTAATAACAATATTAATAGTTTTTTAAAAAATTATGACAATTTACATGAGTAATTAGTTAGAATAATACTCTTATTATACATTTAAAATTTTAATAATCATAAAAAAATAGTAATTAACAAATGAACGTGATACTTTCAACCAAAAAATACAAATTTTAAATATTACTACGAAAATTTTAAAAGCCGACACCCATCTCGTAATATACATGTTTAGTATTAGTTTAAGAATTTAGTTAATTAAAATATTAATTTATTTCGGTATAATATAATGAAATAAAAAATTGTATAATTTCTCGATTGATTTAATCGGTCAAGATCGTGTTAGTTAAATTTAATAGGAGAAAAGAGTCTTGTTGTTTAAATTTGATAGAATTGGTCAGATATTATTTATTCTTGTATAAAACTAAAAACCTGCCTATATTAATTATATAAAAATTTTACATGTAAACTGAAAAATCTATAAATTTTCATAACTTATCCCGATTGGTTCATTAACACTGCAAAATAATTTCTCGAAAAATTAAAACCGGCTAATCTATAATTATCCGTAAATAAATGTCATTGATCTTAATGAACAATAAAAAATGACATAATATGAATCATTTTATCATCATTTCATCTTAAAATAATCATTATTATATTATTAATTAATACTTTATATTGAAATATTAGTTATAATGGCAAAAAGCAACTTTAGTAAATTTTATGTAAGTAAAAAATAAAATAAACTTAATACATAGTTAAGAGGTGTAATTAACAACTAATAAGATACTAATAAATGTGATGAGTATTTTTTAAATAAAAAAGTTTAAAAAATAAGAATTCAAGAAATTTTTTTGAAAGGTTTTGAGGGTTTTGCAATCCACTTTCCTGTTATTATAATATACTAGCATAAATCCCGTGCGATGCACGGGTTCCCATTAATATTGTAAAATTTTATTTATCCAGTTATATTATATTTTTAAAATATTTATATAAATATATAATGATTATAAATTTATAATAAAAATAATAGAATAACATGTGGTCGTAATTTAGTAAAATAAATAGACTATTTCTAGTGGTTTAATAATTTAGTAGTTTAGCAGATATATAACACTATTATTTATATATCTTTTAATAACATGTGGTCGTAATTTAGTAGAATAAATAGACTATTTCTAGTAGTTTATAAAATTTAGTAGTTTAGCATATATATAACACTATTATTTATATCTTTTAATAATAGGATAAGTTGTATTCGTAATTTAGTAGGATAAATATACTATATTTAGTAATAGTTTAAGAATTTAGTAGTTTATTAGATATATAACACTATTTATCTATTTTTATAATAAGCAAAATTAGAAAATTATCGTTGAACCAAATTATCAATATTCCGGCTATTATAGTATAGTGTAGATACGATGGTGGAAAGATTTTAGTGAAATAAGGATTGATTGAGATTCTGTTAAAATATATTTTTTAATTATATCTTAAAACAATAAATAGCGAATTATTAGTTGTAGAATCCGATTACTTCCCTTTTTTTCAGCAAGATATTTTTTATTTTATGTTTTTATTTCAGGGGGCAGGATGATAATAGAGGACTGGCCGATATCAACGGGCAATCGTTTCGGGCAGGGGAGACAATGACAACCCAGATGGGGACGAATGGACCACTTAACAAAAGTTGTCCCCACCTCTTTGATTATTCAGTGTTTGTATCATGGGAGAATCTGGACCCACAAAAGTGAATTATTTGGCCTTACGGGACCCACGTCTAGTAGACTCCTGATGGGATGAGAGAGACGTGTATATTACTCATTCTATTTCATTTTAATAATTACTTGATTTGTCTGTACTGATTTCCATTTTAAAGTGCTATACAGTTAAAATAATATTTTTTATTTTTTAAAATAAAAATATATAACTAAAATTTTATTTTAAAAAATTAAAAAATAATAATTTTTACTATACATTCAATACATACAATTAAAATAAAACAGAAAAAATAACGTGACAAGAAACTTGATTGATGGTCTGATGGGAGTTGCTAACAAGCGAATAAAATAGTAATATAAGTGAAAATAACTGTGCCTACTTGAATTATAAAATAAATACAACCATGACCGTAATTGTACAGCCAAGAAATTAGGAATATTCTGCTATATAAATTTATTAGTTTACCGGTGTTCTAAAAATATCTGGAGAAATTCCCGATTCAACTTATTAATCATTTATTAATTTTTTTCAAAATATACGATCGATTCGATTTTTAAAATCCGATTAATTCTTACAAATTTTTTTTATTGGTATATATATAATTATTTATTAAAATTAAAATACTATATTAATTTAAAAATGAATAATTATAGAAATTATGATATAATAAATATATACTTGTTAATAAATAACTAATATAATGATAATAATATATTAAATATTAAATATAATTTAATATTATAATATATCGAATTTTTATTCCAATTAATACTTTCAATTAATCCTCAATTTTTTAATTAATCATAAATCGGTAGTTTAAACCGATCTTTCCCGATATTCAATTTTTACAATACTGAAGTTTAGTCATAAATTATACTTAAATGAAATTTTATAATAAAAACTACAAATATTCTTTGTAAGGAGTTTTTGTCCCCGGTAACTAACCCCACAAATTAATAAAGGTAAGTTATGACTATTTGATGCTTCGTCAAGGGTCCAAGTGATTGAAATTCTAACAAAGTAAGCTAACTTTAATACATCATTCATAAGTTAATGGACACATCAATTACATCTTTAAAATGAGGGACCACGGAGAAAAGAAGTACATGAAAGTTTAAGTGCTCTTCAAATACTACTACAACTAAAATGCCACAACTTCACGGGAAACTGGAATAGCCCCTAGGTTTGTGGAATCCTCGTAAATGGTTTCACTTGATAGAGAAAAGTTATTTAAAAAGGAATAATCAAGCAATGGATGGGTATGATAGGTCATAATATAATTAAATTCAAATAATATGATAAAAGTATAATAAAAGGAGACTCAAATTAACTGAAAATAATTCCCGCACATGTGATATCCGTTCAAGATAGTAACAGTCCCATAATACCTAAAATAACATGATAATATTTTAGACGTTCATGCGGACAGTTAAGCGTGAATTTTAATCAAGAACGTCTAAGTGTACACCCACCAAGAATTACCAAATGAAAAGGTGCAAATCTCGAAATTACTAAACTGGGTGTCTATAAAAGACCCCAAAAAAATGGTTTTGGGTTACTTCTTTTGCTCTCTATCACAAATACATACGCACACTCTATATTCTAATAATTCTTATTCTAACCTTCTTTTTGACAAATTGTTTTTCTTATCCTTACATTAGAGGTGTTTTAGAGACGACACCCCCTCCGATTCTATATTGCAACAACCTACAACTTGACCTCACATATTTACGTTTCTGCACAAATGGAAGTCGAGTCTACAAGGAAAAGACAAGAGCCCGGAAAAAAAAGGAAGTTGTCAGATTCCCCTCAAGATAACTAAGTTTGTGTTATTTTATTTGACGAGGTGTATCTTGTTAATTATTAATAGCTGATATTTATACATATTTAAGCAAGATGATAATAAAATATATTCTTTTCGTACTGATGATAGTGAAATATTATTTGTCAAAGTACACGTGGCATAACACTTGAAAATGAGATAAATTAATGTTATTAGCTTATATTTTGTAATATCATTTTTATTTTAGTACATTCTTGTATATCGCATAATTCACAAAAAAATCGGTTGTCAACAAACTAGTCGTAGGTAGGTTCGAATGCTATATAAGGGGATGATTTTATAGAATAAGGTTCTCAAATAGACGAGAATTAAATTCAATACCGGGGATCCAGATATTTAAGTTCTATGTCATCACACTCTTCCTTTTTACAGTATTTGAAACAATGCGACCAACATAATAATAAGAATAAGAATAAGAATTTGGGATTTATTACTCCTTGTTATGTGCCGGATCTCAATGATCAGAAGAAACTCGGGATCTAACTGCGTTTTAGATATCATCAGTATTTGATGTGTCATCAGAATTTGATACATCATCTGTATTTGCATGTCATCAGCATATGGAGGCGGTCAGCTAAGAAGATTGATTATGTTCCTTAGTTTGAGGAATATATATTTGTTACGTTCTGACTCACGGGACTTTATCTACTCAGTTAAAGATATGTATCATTTTCAGTTAGTATTTGATAATGCATATCTTAGATTGATTAGTAGCAGCTGTGTATTATATAAACGCAGTTTAGGTCATCACGTAGTGAATCAACTTGAGCATTGTACAACCTAGCATCTCTCAAGACATCAGTATTTCTTGAGAGAGTTTGTAACAGTTTTTATCAGAAATATAAAGAACTATTATATTTTTAATACTTGTTCGAAACATTTATACAATTGTATCAAACCCCCCTTAAACAATTGTATTATTACTGGGTAACTATTGGTATCAGAGCAAACTGATAATTTACTATCAGAAACGATCTAAACATGTCTCTGAACAAGTATGAAAGTATCAAAATTCACATTCTGAAAAAGACTGAATATCCTACATGGAAGGTGAAGATGCTAATGCACTTGGAAGCTACAGATCCAGACTACCTCGATGTAATCAATGATGGACCTTACAAGCCAACAAAATTGGTACCTGCAACTCCTACTGTTGATGAACATCTTCAGCTGAAGGAGAAGAGTGAGTGGACACCAGAAGAGAAAGTCATTGTGCTGAAGGATGCAAAGGTAAGAAACATTTTGCATAACAGTCTTGACTCTGTGATGTCAAACAGGGTTATAGCCTACAAGACTGCCAAAGAGATCTGGAATGCTCTTGAGATACAATGCCTAGGAACCACAACCATCAAGAAGAACATAAGGGCTGTTTTAGTTCAAGAATATGAAAATTTCGAGGCCAAGACTGATGAAAATCTCACCGACATCTTTGATAGGTTTCTCACTCTGCTCAACAACTTATTTTTGGTGGGAAAGGTGTACGATCTTGAAGATTCAAACACCAAGTTTCTGAGAGCTTTGAATGAGGAATGGGAGACTCAGACCTAAATCATATGACATCATTATGATTTGGAAAAAGTCACTCTGGATGAAATCTATGGCATGCTGAAGACTCATGACTTGGAAGTGCAGCAAAGGAAACAGAGAAAAAGTAACAAGGGAAAATCAACTACCTTAAAAGTGAATGCTAAAGCTTCAAAAGACAAGACAGTTGAAGCTACAAGGAAAAAGAACTATATGCCAGAATCAGATACTGATGATTCATCATCAAATACTGATGATGACACTGATTCTGTATTTGATGATGACACTAATTCTGAAACTGATGAGAACATGACAGATTCTGATTTCATGCAGATGGATGCTATGATGGTTAAGGGTTTCAAGAGGATGCAGTTCAGGAAGTCTCATAAGAATAGAAGCTTCAGGAAGAAGTTTACTGGAGGAGAAAGGAAGCCTTCTGGAAGAAGAGAAGGAAAGGATTTGAAAGCTGGAAAAGTTGACAGGTCAAAGATCAAACTATGCACTGATGGATAGTTTTGATAATTCTGCTTCTCCTGATTCCAAGGTATCAATATCTTTCTTTTCTCTTGATACTGAGGATATATCTGAATTGAAATCTATTCTTAAGTCTCTCCATGGAAATTTTAAGAATAATACTCTAGAGAATAATAGACTGTTAACTGAAATTGAGGTCTTAAAATCTAGGAATGATCAGTTAGAGTCTGACTTAATAAACCAGATTGAAATTTAAAAAAAAATGTGAGAAAGCTAAACATACAGTAAAGATACTTGAGGCTAGGTATAGTATGTTGGAAAAAGATTTAGAAAATGAGAGGAAAACCCTTAAAGCCTGGACTGATTCAGGCAAAAAGGTTCATGAGATGATCTCTAAGAAAAACTGGAAAGAATGTCTTGGCTATAAAGATGAAATTAAAGATGTTGACACTGAAAATGAAATTAACCTTAAGACTCCTGTTAAGTTTATTTCTTCAAAAGCTAATGAACCCAAATCTACTTTTGAGAAGGGTTCAACCTCTGCATCTCAAGATAAGAAAGTAAATGATAAAACTCAAGGAGAGGAAAACAAGGAGACCATTAAGACTGTTAAGAAAGAAAAGAACATATGACTTTTGTCTAAAGGATAATTGAAAAAGAAATTATCCGAGGTTACTGATAAACCTCAGATAAAAAGTCCAAAAAGAAACAGAAATGGTAAGCAAGGTATTTCCAAGGAATCTAACTATAAGGTTGTTCCCAATACTCCTAGAAAAACTTATTTTAACTGTGGTAATACTAATCATCTTGCTATTGATTGCAGGAGGAGTAAGAAAAAGAAAACTGTTATTCCCGAGTCTTATGTTACAGGTAGATTAGTATTTTACAATCCACAAAATCCTTGTTTTCATTGTAGTAGTAGTTGGAATTCAATTTACACTTGTAGTTCTTATCATAAGTTGTATCATAATTTCTATGAACCTTTGCCGAAATTCAATAAAACTGCTTATGTGATTATCACTGTCAGTTCTACTAAATCTACTTCTGATAAGACAAATTCTGTTAAAGAAAAAACTGTCAGAAATGACTCTGAATCACAGAAACTTAAGAAACAAGGGCCCAACAAGTGTGGGTCCTTAAAATTCCTTCTAATTAATCATCTTTCTGATTGCAGGGTAACAGGAAAAATATTCTTGTCTTGGATAGTGGATGTTTAGGATATATGACTGGAAATAAATTCCTGCTGTCAGAATTTGAGAGGAATGCTGGCCCAGATGTATCTTATGGGGATTGAAATGTAGGACACACTCTGGGATATGGAAAGGTGGTAATAAAAAATGTAGCTTTGGTGGAAGGACTGAAACACAACCTACTGAGCATCAGTCAGATTACTGATAAAGGTTATCATGTGGTATTCTATGACTCTCACTGTGAAGTTCTTCACATCAAGATAAAGAAAGTTGTCTTGAAAGGATACAGACATGGAAATATATAAGAAGCAAGGATGTATGGAAGTCTTGAGGAGGAAGCTACTTGCCTTATCTCTAAGGCATCAGTAGATGAAAGCTGGAATTGGCACAAGAAGCTCTCACATCTCAACTTCAATTCTATCAATGAACTTGCCAAGAAGGATCTAGTAAGAGGATTACCAAATAAGCTATACTCATCTGATGGTCTTTGTGATGCTTGCTAAAAGTCCAAACTAAGAAGAGTATCCTTCAAAAGCAAAACAAAATTCTCTATCACTGAACCATATCATATGCTACACTTGGATCTCTTTGGACCAGTGAACATAATGTCTATCAACAAGAAAAGGTACACAATTGTAATGGTTGATGATTTCACTAGATATGCCTGGGTTTATTTTCTACACATGAAGGATGAAACTCTAGAAATTCTTCTAGATCATGTAAATCAAATTGAAAATGGGACCAATTTCAAAGTGAAAATACTGAGAAGTGATAATGGAACTGAGTTCAAGAACTTAAAGATGGAGGAAGTCTGCAAGTACAAAGGTATACAACAATAATTCTCAGCTCCTGGTACACCTCAACAAAATGGTGTTATTGAGAGGAAGAACAGAACCTTGATTGAAGCTGGCAGGACTCTGTTAGAGGAAGCCAAATTACCCACTTATTTCTGGGCTGAAGCTGTAAACATAGCTTGATACACTCAAACTATTACTTTGATAAACAAATATGGTGTTACTCCTTATCAGATGCTGAAAGAAAAGAAGCCAAGTTTCAAACATCTCCATGTATTTGGATATAAGTGCTTTGTTCTTAGAACTCACACTGATCAGCTAGGAAAATTTGAATCAAAAGCTGATGAAGGAATCTTTGTTGGTTATTCACCATTGAGAGCATACAAATTTTTCAATCTGAGAACAAATAATATGGTTATCTCTATCAATGTATCTTTTAACGATAAGAAGATTCCTGGTTTTGTAGAAGACTCTCATGAAAGTTTGATCATTGCAAATAAAAATGCACTATTGGAATCTACATCAGACTCTAATGGATTATCAACTACTGATGATCTAAATCCTGATAATCCTTCAGATCCTGAAGATGATCAATATACTAATGAACTTGCACATATTGAGGGGGAGCAACTGCAAGGTTCAACTGATAGTACTAACACTGAAGAATCAACTCAAGTTTCTTCTCAATCTGATCACTCAGAATCTAATGCTGATTCAATATCATGAGAACATGCGTCAAGTCCTAATACTTCATCAGGAGATAACAACACTGATTCAGGGGGAGCCTCAAATGCATTTGATGAGGCATATAATTCAGGGGGAGCATCTAGCTCAAGAAGGATATTTCCTCATGCCATAAAATGGACCAAAGATCACACCCCTGATCTGATCACTGGAAATCCTGATGAAGGTGTAAGGAAATGAAGTGAAACTCAAAATGAATATCTGTATCACAATCTACTTTCAAAAGAAGAGCCAAAGAAAGTAGAAGATGCACTTAAGGATGCAGATTGGGTCATAGCTATAAAAGAAGAGTTGAATGAGTTTAAAATAAATGAAATATGGAAGCTGGTGCCTAGACCTAAGAATAGGTCAATTGTAGGCACAAAGTGGGTCTTCAAAAATAAAATTGATTCTGATGGAACCATTGTCAGAAACAAGGCAAGGTTAGTGGCTAAAGGATATTCCTAACAAGAAGGCATTGACTATGATGAAACATTTGCTCCTGTTGCTAGGCTGGAAGCAATCAGAATTTTCCTGGCATATGCTGCACACAAGAAATTCAAAGTCTTTCAGATGGATGTCAAGAGTGCATTTCTCAATGAAGAACTTGAAGAAGAAGTCTATGTTGAACAGCCACCAGGTTTTGTGGATTCTAAACATCCTGACTATGTTTATAGACATGACAAAACACTCTATGGACTAAAGCAAGCACCTAGAGCATGGTATGAGACTCTTGCTCAGTATTCACTTGAAATTGGATTTAAAAGAGGTACAATATATAAAACCTTATTTTATCTGAATGAAGGTAAAGATTTTCTTTTAGTTCAAATTTATGCGGATGATATCATTTTTGGATCGACTAATCAAAAATTGTGTGATAAGTTCTAAAAGTTAATGCAATCAAGATATCAAATGAGTATGATGGGAGAGATGAGCTATTTCTTGGGACTGCAAATTAAACAGACTGATGATGACATCTACATTGATCAGTCCAAGTACACAAAGAATCTATTGAAAAGGTTTAATATGCAAGAAAGTGCACCTGCAACTACTCCTATGGCAACTGCTACAAAGCTTGATCCTCATGAAGGTACAACAATTGATATCATAAACTACAGAGGTATGATTGGTTCTCTCCTGTACTTAACGGCTAGTAGGCCAGACATTATGTTTTCTACCTGTCTGTGTGCAAGATTTCAGGAAAATCCTAGGGTGCCACATCTTATTGCAGTTAAGAAAATCTTTCGGTATCTCAGGGGTGCTACATCACTTGGTCTATGGTATGCAAAGGAAACTCATTTTGAATTATGTGGATATTCAGATGCTGACTTTGCTGGATGCAAAATAGACAGGAAGAGTACCTCTGGAAGTTGTCAGTTTTTGGGAGGAAGATTAGTCTCATGGTTTAGTAAGAAGCAGAAATCCATTTATACTTCAACTGCTGAAGCTGAATATATTGCAGCTGGAAGCTGCTGTGCTCAGCTACTATGGATGAGGAACCGACTCATGAACTATGGATTATCATTTTCTAAAATTCCTAATTATTGTGATAATCAAAGTGCTATTACCATGACAGGATACCCAATGCAACACTCTCTTACTAAACACATCAGTATCAGATATCACTTTATAAGAGAACATGTCATTGAAGGGACAATTGAGCTTCATTTTGTTCCTACTGATCAACAGCTGGCTGATATCTTCACAAAGCCATTACCTGAAGCAACATTTACAAAGCTTGTCAATGAACTTGGTATGGTTAGTTGGGACATATAATTTCCTTTTACTTTTATTTGATCAAATCCTGATATAAATTGATCAAATCTTGATGATGTCCTGAATGTTTTTTAAAGACACTATTTTGAGAATTAATGATGTATTTCTCTATACGCATGTTCAATTAAGTAATTTATTTTCTAAAGTGTGCATGTAAATATATATCTTTGTCATCATTACAAATCAGTCTAGGGAGACGCTTATCATTTGATTTTTTTGATTAAATAATTCAATTAACTCCCTAGTTAATTATTAACCAAACCCCTAGTCCTTTCATATTCTCTCTCTCTTGGTTATTTAAACCACCATTCATAATCCAGTCTAATCATATATTCCCAAACATAAAACGCTCTTATCACTTTCATTTCTCACATCTCCTTCTTCTTTCAAACAATGTCGAATTTTGGTTGGTTCTACAGTTATGGCGCGAATATTGTGACACTCTTTCGTAATGGGATGCAAACTCCATATCATATCAATGCCATTCAAAGTGACATTTGGATTCAACGTCCAGAAGTCACCAAAACTGTCTTTCTGGGATTTCAGAAAGACCTTCATCTCTACACCCTTCGTTAGCAAGAGAGGATCATTCGTCTTTCTATTTTCTCTGTTGAAAGCAGGAAGAAGCCTTGATCATCCACCACCTTAGTCTTCCCGACAAACATCCTCTGGCTGTTTCTCTTTACCATTAGCTTTGTCGGGCTTCTTAGACTAAGGTTGTTGAAGTTCTTACTACTAGACTAGGATTCTCCTGTAATTTCTTATGCATGTAATCAAAATTTCATGAAATGTACTCTTTTGATCTATTAATGAAATCTTTTGTTTACAAGACTTCATCTTTGTTATTTAGTTGTGTGCATGTGATTATTCTTATTGTAGCCTATTAATCTATAAATCATACACTTATCATGTATCTTTTGATGGTTATTAAGATTAAAATTGTGGTATTTTAACGCGTTTGCGATTTTGACAAATACTGATGAACTTGAATCGATAAATCCTGACAGATAAGCGGTTCCAAATATTGACGACAGGTCAGCATGTTATAATTTAGAATATTATTGTTTAATAATTTGTCAGTTGTTTAGTGCTGCAATTGAATATATATTTAATTATTGATTAATAGTGAATTATCTGTCGAACAAATTCACAGAGTAATTTCTTGAAAAAGCTGTGCGTATTTTGTTGCTAATTCCGTACTTTTAAATCCTATTACTCAGTAATTGCCATCTGTCAGAAGTCTAACTCACTAAGCTTCCTTCTTCGTGCGTGTATATTATTCACAATTTATCTTTGCAAACCCATATACCCAGAAGAACTTCAGTGACACAAATCATCATACACACAACCTCACTATCCACATCTCACTCATATCCTTACTCAACTCCTACACATATCATGTCATCTTCTGAAGTTTTACCATTCTTCAGCCAAACTACTATCATTCATGGAAACACCTTTGGCACAAATAATTATCTGGCTCTGCTTACACATCAGCAGTTTCCAAAATCTTTTCATGATATTCAGGATTTCTTACTCCAATGTCCAATTGGGTATGCTCTTACAAATCCTACCAAGGTGTCATACAGGGCGGTAATTCAGGTATGGAATACAGCTCTGGTTAATGAAACAAACACTTCTTTCTCTTTTGAATATAAGGACACATGTATGAGGTTGATGTTGATGTCTTGATTCAAGCCTTGAGATTGCCTGCTTGTGATGGTGCTCCTGATAACTATGCAACTGAGCAGCTGTTTGATATGCTAAGGACCCTAAGCTATAAAGGTGAAATCACAACCATTGGAAAACTGGCAAGGACAAAATTGAAGAGAGAGTGGAATTTCTTCTTTGACTGCATCAACAAGTGTTTCTTGAATAAAACAATAAATTTTAATGCTCTTCCATCTACTTCTCTGAAAATTGGGTAGTCTCTCCTTTACTCTGGTAATTTTGATTATGGTAATACTATACTTCAATTCATATTTTCTAGGAGAACAGACACATCAGGAGTTATAGGGTATACTAGATTTCTTCAATTGATTTTCAATTTTCTATGCCCTAATGCTACATTTGATAATGATGAATTACTCCCTGTGTTTCAAATCTCTGAAAAACTATCACTGATCACATTAAAAGGGATGAAAATAATGAATTTTCAAGACCTCCTTTCCTACCTAGGGAGGTCAGGCAATTTCTGTTAAGAAATAGACCCACTCCTACACAAGTGACTGCAAATCCTGATGATGGCATCTCAGTAACACTTTCTGATGTTGTGGGACAGGACACCACCCATCTTGTTTCTAGCCCAATCATTTTTTTCTCCTAAACAACACTCTCATCCAGATTCTAAATTATCCTCCTCCGATGTCTCCCAAAAGGCATCAGTTGTAACAAAGAAAAGGCTAGTTAAGAAATCTATTAAATCTGAATAGACAGCCCTACAGGCCTTACTGAGTGAGAGTGAGAAGAAAGAAGAATGTTTCTCAGTCAGAAAAAGAAGACTGATAATGCATGATGATTCTAACTCTGATGATCAAATGCCCATTGGGTCTATGTTGAAGATCAATAAATCAACAGTTGAAAATCCTGATGACTCTGTTAACAATACTGGTACCAAGTAGCCAACTACTGATGCTAGTGCTTTGCTCAAAAAGATTCCGGTGATCAAAGAAACTGTTGTGCCCAAGACAACTGACAAGATCAGGTTGAAAAGAAAAGGTGGAGAAGTGATTGGGTACATCAGAAAGAAGAAAAAGGCTCAGTCCTCTGCTATGGATGTCACTCCACAAGAACCTAACTCTCAAAGGGATTTAGCAACTGAGACACATCCAGTCACACAAGAACCATCTTCTCAAAGGGAAGATGCAGACCAAGAATGTAATATCCGGGATATAGCGTGTAATTATTTTTATCAATAAATAATTAAAGTGTGATGATTAAATGATTTTTGGTGAATTATCTGATAATTAATATTGATATTTGGATGTTTGTATGAGATAAAGTATAAGTATGTTAATCTTAATATATCCAGAATAAAATATAGATAATTGTGATATTTTTCTGGAAATTTTTGGGAATGTTATATGATTTTATAATAATTTACATATTTAATAATTATTTTCCGAATAATTACAAAACTATTCTATAAAACCGGGAATCATCCAACTTTAACAGTTTTTATGTTTTTACAACCCGAAACTCTTCGGAAAACTCCTTCCTAACCTAATCTGGTTATTCTGAACATTTTCTGTGTTTTAACTTTTTCAATCCGGATTACGGTTTGACCCGTACACGTCCCGACGGACAATTTTTGCTACAATAATCATTTCGATAAAGAAACAAAACCCGTATTTTCAAAAGACGGGATAATATTACATTATGTTTGTATAAAGTATTTTATAAGAAGCCCGGTTTGGATAATTATCCAATACAAGTATCAAAATGGATCGTCTTTGCAGTTACTTAGCAGCTAAGTAACTAATTTATCGATCCAATACGATCCAACACGATCCAATATTCCATAAATATATATAGCCCTTTTATTATTTCATTTTATTCGTATAATCATAATTAGTCAGTAAAATATAGTAAAATACAGAGAAAATCCTAATTAAATGTTACGTTCTTGAGAATCAAACGCACAACACGAAGGCGTTATTGAACTCCGTATCAAGCGTGCCATATATCAAAACGAAGCTCTCGAAAAGCTCTTTCTCAATCAACCATCTATTCAAGTGCAAAAATCAAGGTTTTCTTCTTATTTATTTATTTTAATTTAAATTAATTAAGGATTTATATACGAATTTTTGTTCTTGATATTGTTGATATGATTTGATGTTTCCATTATGTAGATAATCTTTTTCTCATCATTTTGGTATATTATATGACTAATTTGGAGTCCAATAACATATAGAAATTGATGTTTGATTCTGGAAAATTAAAAACTAGGGTATATGTTCTTGAATATGTTTAATTCGAATTAGGGCTTTTTTTTATACTGATTCTGGGTGAAATATGATATCACCAATGAGCTTAGTAGGTTTTCATGAGTTGATTCATACTTTTTAATCGATTAGGGGAGTTCGATTTCGTGTAGACCGGAAAAGGGAAGCCTCGCCGGCGACGGCGAGCTTCTTCAAGCTTTTCCGGCTAGTTGCTTGATTGCTTACACAATTTGATTGTTTAAATAAGTTTTTGGTAGAGTCCTCTCGAATTCTGGAGATTATGGTAACCATTTGAAGTCGATTTCTCGGATTCTGGCGGAGCAGGGTTCGCCGACGGCAATTTTCAGATCGACCCCCTGAGGTATTGAGAATGGTGACTTTAAGTCACCCAAGTTTCAGAATTTGCAAATCAACCCCGATACTTCTAAAAACTTACACTTTTCACTGTACGACTAAAGTTTGAAAAACTGACACTTTATGTAATAACCCCAAAATTTTGAACTTTTTTGTAACCCTTATGAATAGTGTTTTTGCTGATATTGCTGAATAAGAAAACTTTTCATGCCACACTATGTAGGGGTTCTTTTATTGTTATTCTGAGATCTTATTAGCACTCTATATGATATATAAGTGTATGTAAAGATCGTCAGAATCCAAATTCAAACACTTTGATTTTTTCCCGAAAATCCACCAGATACCGAAAGAATTGAGTATAAGGTAACAGGATAAAAAGGATTTAAATTCAAGGATTATAAGAGAGGATCATAAAAGAAATATAATGTATTGAGAAAGGTTAAGGAAACCCAAGTAATAAGATCCCGGGTATGATCCCTCAAACGATAAACGAAAACGAAAGTTAAGCGAACCGTATAACAGATCAGCGGTCATTAGTCAAGTAATTAGAAGCTAATCAAAGAGGTTAGTGAGGATGATGTCATCAAACCAATAAGGAGAGGACAAGTGTGGGAGGATGACATAACATGATGACCTAAGCATGACCAAAGAGAAGGGTGTTGTTGGTTGATTGTGAACCACACAAAATTCACCATGGTTAAAAGTAATAAATCAAAACAAAAGTAAGCAACCAAGCAAAACAAATCACAAAATCACAAAAACACAAAGTTGACTTCATTTCTTCAAGAAAGCTCTCGGCCTTTCTCTTTTTTTTCAAGAAGAAAAATCCAAAATCCAAGATCCAAGCCTTGTTAATTAGTGAGGTAATTATCTAATATTCCTTATGCATTGATATAGCTATCATATAAGTTTGAGCTTCAAATTCCTTCACAATCTCTTCCTAAAATTCATGGAAGAAGAGGGTGAATAGTGTTTTTCAAGAACTTAAAATTTTGTTCTTGAGTTTTTGTTTAGATTAAGCTTGGGTAAGGACTTTCAAGGGTGATTCCAAGCTAATTAGTTACTCCCACTCACAAGGAAGGTATAATCTCTTAACCTAGCTTTGTTATTGAATGTTAAGAGCTTAATATGAGTATTATAGTTCATAAGAGGCTTGATTGTTGTGTATGTAGAGATTAGTTGGTTTTGTGATATTTTTGGAGTTGTAAATTTTGGTTATTAGTTAAAGAACTTAAGAATAATTTTAGTTCATGTTTGAGATTAATATAAATTGGAAAAACTTGAGGTGTTGGGGCTGTTGTAGTGAGGTATGGATGGAGTTTGGTTGTATGGTTGAATTGTGGTTGGTTTGTGGCTGATTTGGAGTAGAATAAAAATTGGTAATCGCGTAAACATAGCCGTCGTAATGTCCGATTTACTATAGACTGTTTTTGTTCTTAACATCAGGACCCGAGAACTCACTGTTAGGTTTTGACCATTGGCATGATTAGATAGTTCATGTTACGAGCTTCGTTTTGATATGTGGTTCGTTTGAATCCGATATATGGTTTAGGAGAAACGACCGTTTTAAGTAACGGCGTTTTGCGAACGAACCATTACCCCTCGCCTTACTTTGAAACATAGGTTAAAGACCTTAAAGGTCTAATTGGAGTATGAATCATTTATGTAAAGTGTATTAGACAGTTGGTAAGGCACTCGCGAAAGAATCGCCTTAAAACCCTTAATGGTTAATTTATTAAAAATGGTGGAGCCGAGGGTACTCGAGCGACTTAAGTGAATCGTTAAGCGCAAAAGCGAACGTTAGGGTCTAATTGGTTAAAGTATAGATTCATAAGCGACTTTGGTTTAATTCCAAATTATATGTTGTTTATAGGTTACCAGACTCGTCCCAAGCCATTTATCACCCCCAGTCGCTCATGCAAGTTTTCTACCCGTTATACTGTTGTTGTGATGTATACATATGTATATGCATTATCTTGTGATAGATGCATGGTGGTTAATTAGCAAATCTTGCGATATATTGGAGCATGTGATATGGTATATATGCATATATGTTTCGTAGTCTTGATATATATTGTTGATTCAATTGCTTATAAGTTGCATAATACCTATGCTAGAGATAAGCAGTAGTTGTGTATACCCTTAGTATAGGGGACCCAAAGGTGGACATTTTTCTAAAACCGGGAGTCGATGTTTCCGAGTATATTATATATATTTATATATATAGATATAGTTTTCAAAACTATGATTTAAATAAGGTTTATTCGATAACTTTATTTTATTAATGAATATTATTTTGAATATTCATTCGAGGGCTTATGACTCCGTTTATTTTATTAATGAATATTATTTTGAATATTCATTCGAGGGCTTATGACTCCGTTTATTTTATAAATGAATATTATATTGAATATTCATTCGAGTGCTTATGACTCCGTTTATTTTAATGATGAATATTATTTTGAATATTCATTCGAGGGCTTATGACTCCGTTTATTTTATTAATGAATATTATTTTGAATATTCATTCGAGGGCTTATGACTCCGTTTATTTTATTAATGAATATTATTTTGAATATTCATTCGAGGACTTATGACTCCGATTATTTACTAATTAATATTCTTTATTTTATTAAAGAATAATGTGTCGATAATCAAACTCACTTTTGATTATTCAAATAAAGATATTACTTTCGTATAAGTATATCTTTGGTTATTTAACATTCATTTCAAGTATAAGTTTTACAACTTCTACTTCAATTATTTTTATAAAGATTATTCTTTATGGGAATATTATTTAAATAATAATATTCAGATATTTTCTAATATATTGGGACTAATTT
The DNA here is from genome assembly GCF_009905375.1 of Apium graveolens. Lineage (NCBI taxonomy): Eukaryota > Viridiplantae > Streptophyta > Magnoliopsida > Apiales > Apiaceae > Apium > Apium graveolens. Next base: position 52,375,877 of record NC_133647.1, on the reverse strand, counting down.
ATTTTATTAAATCAGCATCACTCCAAACATTCTTAAAAATGTTTTCGAGTCTTCAAAATGATTTTTAAAAGTTAGAGCGGATCCCAAAACTCATTTTTATATTTAAGATCTTTCTTTCGAAGGGGATTTAAATACTCGCTCAAAACCTGAGGGATCCGGCTCAGTGGTGTATTTTATATTCGCAACGAGGTTGCTGTTTTGATAAATGAATTGATTACTTACCCAACGTTCGGGAAGTAAGTCCATCTATTGAGTCGACATAAGCAACATGGGCTCAGTGGGCGTCCATGAAAGTGTAAGTGACTCAGTGGGAGTCCATCAAATGCGTAAGTGGCTGAGTGGCAGTCCAGCATAAGGTCTTATTGCGGCCAGGGTGATGACCAGTGGGGAATTCGTCCATCTACTAGTAGAAAATGTTACTTATTGGTAACTTTGCCTGATCAACAAGATATCGGGTTTATGCCAAAATTCTTTTCCTTTCCAAAATTCATTGGATGTTACAAACTCTGTTCATACTTTACATAACAGAGGTTTCCAGGAAATGTATAAAAGATATATATGTGGATATATATATCGGGACTGAATAAAGTATCTCGTAACCTCATTTCATTCAATAATATATCAAAGATTGAATCTATTCAAGTCTTAACTTGTGGTCTCATCTATGGGATGACCTTTTGAAACCTATAATACTTTGAACAGTGGTAGTTCAAGTAGCTTTATAAAATGGTATAAGTATAGAGAAGTAATTGGTAACTTCATCATCCTTTAAGCTTATATCCAGTAAGTATCTACCTTACACTTGATAAAGGTTTCCAGTAAGATATCCATTTAGATACTTGCATTATTGTTTACACTATATATTATCTTGCGAGCTGTAATGCTCACTCTTGCTTCATTTCTTCATCACACAACAACCGTTAGGAAAGATGGCCAGACTCAAGCAGACCCAGCACAAGCGCATGGGAAGCGTCCCGCGTCTTCCCGTTGATGTTGTAGCTGCTATAGCTGCAGAGGTAGATCTATTGGTAGATCAGGCATTCTACTTTTGGGAACCAAATATTGTATAATTATAACTTGTAGCAGATAATGGCAAATAACTGTAAACTTATCAAGTAATCATTTTGGGTTGTAATAACTTTTAAATTGTGGATTCAAGGACTTGTACTTATTTCAATTTCATCTCTAAGACTATAACGGGTTGTGGTGTGTGTTAGTGTGGGGTCACAACATGAGGTTATTTATTATTAATTAAGTTAAGTGATATTGTGGAAAGAAAGACCGTGACGACCCGATCCCCGACCCCGGATCTGGGGGTGTTACACTTTAACCCTTTTACAAATTATTTTTAAAATTTGTTTTTATCTATTAATTGTAATTCCGAAAATACTTTTAGTGATTTGAAAATTTCAGAAATAAATCTGAATTATCTAATTAATTAATTTTAATTAATAATTAATTAGTTAATTGGTCAATTAATTTAAATATTAATTGATTAATTAATTAATTAATTAATTTAATTATTTATTAATTAATTTTAGTTGATTATTTAATTAGATTTAATTATTTATTTTGATTTAAAAATTCCGAAAAAAATAGTTTCGAGTTTTAAAATAATATTTTAAAGGCTCTATAATTATTATTAAATTATTTTAAAGTCGGATTCGGGTGTTCGGACCCTATTATTTTATCATAAAATGATTCGGAGACACGTTTTAACTCCGAAAAATGTTCAAAAATTCGTATTAAATACCTGGAAAATCATTTTAACCCTGAATCTTATTTGGAAAAATATTTTGATCGAATATCTTGCGTGCTATGTGCTACGTGCTATCTGATTAATGTGTTATATGCCTATGTGGTTATTGTTTGATGGTTTTTGCTGTAACTTTCAGTCCGTAAATCGGATTTGGGTAAAACGAAGGGTAGATAAAAGCTTATGACGTCTATATGACAATTAGAATAATATGAGATTGAATATTGAAAGATACTTGTGATGCCTAGCAGAGTCAGCGAGGCATAGAAAAGGAAACTAGTGATCCATAAATAGAGTCGAAGCATAGAAAGAGAAGGCAGTGGATTGATGAATAAAAGCAAGGCATAGAAAAAGAAGGAATGTGATTAAAAATTAAAACTGTTAGATGAGTACAAGTAAAATTGGAAATCATCTGTGATAAGGCAAGTACTTCTGAACCTTCTTCAAAATATATTGCAAATATTTTCGAACTTTTTCATAACATGTTGCTATTATTCAAAATAACTCATGTTTTATATTGCAAACGCTTTAAACTGTTCAACCTTGAACCCTGATCATATCATTGAACTTGAGCTGTAAGCCTTATTTCTTGTAAACCACCAATGGTTGATTCCCCATATATTAAATCATACAAATACAATACTACTCCACAAATACATACACACCATAAACCAAGTATTACGATAAAATTACTTGAGCATACAGAAACCTATATACCCTGTATTATCATTGAACCATTGTTCATCAGATACTTGATTCTCCATCAGGCTTGCAGCCGTTCTTCATATTTACACCTTGATAGACCCTGGTGATACCTATGAAATGTTTTATGCTCTGAGATAAATGCTTTATCAATGTTAATTATGATTATGTTTTTACTGAATTACATTGGTTATCACATTGAATTGTTTTAGAATTGGATGGTTTTATAAATATGGACCAGATTCGTGGTCAGGCCAGATTCGTGGTCAGACTAGGCCAATGCGTGCCTTGGATTTAGTATAGAGAGTAGAGCTGTGTGCCTTGCTCGGGGTTAGTGCGTGACTGATCAGCAGCCTAACCTTGTTTTTTAAAAATGAAAGTGAATGTCCAATTCTAATTATTACTTATCTAGAAACTTGATTCTTCTGAATCATTTCAATTTGTCATTGTTTAACCTCAGTTATTGCTATTATGACTTGCTGAGCTAGTTAGCTCACTCTTGTAAACTTTTTTTCTATTTTCAACCGTTGAAAAGGAAATTATTGGTAACAAGGATTCCCTGTCCAGTGTGCGAGCTAGGATTCCAGGTTAAGTTGGACCAAGCTAGCAGGAGCTTTATATTGTAGATGAGTTATGCAAGATTGTAAGAACGATATCATTATCATTTGTAAGTTGAACTAGTTGGGATTTGGTACGAAGTAATAAAAAGTTAAAATTGTGGCTTGTTTTCATACTTTAACCTATTGCGATCCGTGGTTATGTAAAGAAGGGCCAATGCATATAATATTTTACATACAGGTTTATATATTGTGTGTGTGTATTGTGAGCCCCAAACTTTTGACCTGGGTTTGGAGGGCGTCACATGTTTGGTATCAGAGCTATAGGTTATAAGTCATTGAACAAGCCAAGATTGTCGGGAATGGATATAGGGTTATGATTAGGATTAGTAAATAGAAAGGTAGAATGTCGAGAGGTTGAGTGTGACTGTATAATAGGTTTTGGTATGATTCGTGATGAGATTCGAGATTCTTATCTAGCGACGCAATTTTCAGATAGCAGCGATGGCAGATTCTTCTACCTCGGTATCGTCTGATCATTCGGAGCCTTCAATCGGAGGACTATCATCTGATTCACGCCCTGCTCTTCCACTGGTTTTAGCCATATCACCTCCTGTTGCGACGGTTTCACCTTTTTAATCTATTATCTCATCCCTTGATGCGAGATTACCTATTCGAGAATCCCCCACATGCTGATCTGGTCCTACCGGATATTCAGCTGTGAGTGCATTTTTTTTGTCTACCATACACCTTTTCTATACCATCAGTCTCAAACCCGTCTTATGAAGTAACGACACCTATGAGAATGGATTCGAGATATACATCATATTGTGAGTACACGGGGTATTAAGAAAGGTAAGAAGAAACCTAGAGAGAGGATTTGTGTGTTCTGGGGAAATAGCTACTACCAGGTTCTATGAAGCTACTGATAAGTATGCCACCCATGATTATCTTGTGAAGTGAGGTAGATGGATTTTAAAGGAATTTGAGAATATTAGAAATCGAGCATTTCTTGAAATTAGATGATGGTGTTATGGCCAAACATGATAAGTATAGTAGTAAGGTGATGCGATATTAGCTGACCTTGTTTTATAAAATGGAGTTGATGATTACTGGATAGACCTGTTATACTTAGAAATTGTAAGAGATAATGATGAGAGTATTACCAGTATGGAAGACTAGAAGTGAAGTTACGAATAAGATAATATGCAACGGTAACTGGAGTTTTTGTCGATCAATGAAGGAAAAATGGACCCAATAAGGGGAAGAAGATATATGGAAATGAATGGACTCTTATCTGATTACTTTCCTAATTGAATTCCTTGTGGTAGTTGAGAAGGATGACAACCAACTCATATAGTAATGACGACTAGGTGTATGATTTTCAAAATTTTAAATAGTTTTCAAAATAGATTTTCTTAACAAAAATTTTCTAAAATTCCTTGGAACAAAACAAGTTTTAAAAACTTGGTTGTCAAACCACTATTTGAGTTTCTTGTTTGTTATAAGATTCAGATTATCCAGAAGAATACTTGTTCTAGAAGTTAGTATGGTTTGTTTAGAAGGCTAGGTGGACCCCCTATTATGAAGAAGATTTGATTGTTCCTAGCAGAAGAATGTAAATATTGTTTGATAAGTTTAACGACAGACCAATGTACGGAGAAACTATTCATCCAATTTCTGAGACGATTAGAGTTCAAAGAATACGTCGATTCACAAGAAGCCGAGTATGAGCAAAAAAGATTGAGAATATCTCTAGACTTTTCTGAAGAAAGAATGTTATTGGCAAATGAGTTGATATGTTGGACGATCAGCAACTTAAGCGAAATTTGAAGTTATGATTATAAATTTCGTAAGACTGTAAATAGATTCGAATTCTAAACATGGAAGCGCGACGCTAAAGATACAAGACCCACTAAATGGAAATTTATTCTAATGATCGATTTAAGAAAGCATTTCAGAGATCTTTCTAAAGTTAATATATGACTCAGATTGAAATATATTGACCGAATCAGCGTTGAAGCTGTAAAAAGATGAAAGGTGGATGGCGACCAATGCTATCATTCTTTTCTATAATACTATTCGTTCTTATAAATCTCGAATAAAGTATGAACTTCGTTTATAATCAGCTCTATGAGGTAATACGAATTTTTTTATATTCCTTTCAAAATCATTTTTCCTCAAGTCTTATTTTCTGATTGAGACAACAATGCTATCGTGTGATGCTTTGTCGAAATGACAAAGAGTCTGGTGGGACGCCACCTAATCATGTGTTGTATGCCATATAGTATGAAAGACTGGCCATCTTGGGTACAAATATGGTTGTCTCACTCATATCCAAATCATCATTCATTTTTTCCTCTTCAATTATGACTTCTTGATTTATGGAATCCTTCTGATTATTTCCTTGTACTGTTATCCTTTATAAAAAGTTTTCAATTAGAATCATATACAGAAATTCCCTTCTTGTGTAAGGTTTATCCTTTGAACATTTTAAAAAGGAAGTGAAATGAACCCGTGTAGCAGATGGAGTTATATGATGAGTGTGGATAATTTCAAGCCAATAATTGGTGGACATATACGTGCAGAGAAGAACCATTATGCCAATGACGTGGTTGTACGAGGACATCAAAGTCAGAGGCGGAAATCTGTATACATGATACATTTCAAGTCTGAGATTTTGGCATGAATGGAAGTAGTTAGCGAACCGTATGAGGTAAATTAACTAGAGAAGTAAGAAAGTAAAGCTGCGTATATCGGATAAGGCAAATGATCGATTGGACAACAAAAGTGAGTGAAGAAACTCTTAATAATAACCAGATAATCGATTAATACGTTGTGGAGATGAAGCATACCTCGATCATGTGGGAGATAATTGTCATGAAGGTTCAAGATCGAAGAAATGCTAGTTGCGAATAAACTTCAAGGGTGTTCTTCAAGGAGTGGCTGGGTTTTCCCACTCAATTAAGTGAGTTATGTTAAATTTGATGCTAATAACTGAGCCAACAAAAAAGGTTCAGTATGAAAAGACATAAGTTGAGATGAAGGTATGGTGGTTTAACTGCAACAATTTTTAAGAAATGATGCTTTAAAACTAAAGGAATTCTTTCACAAGATTATAAGAGTGTTGGTTGAGACCATGTGTTGGTTATCAGAAGTTGAACAAGTTAACTAATGGGAACAAGTGTATATAATCAAGGATAGACGAATTGTTAATGAGAGAGCTTGAATTGAAACATGAACTAGAAGAATCTTAGAATAAATTTTAATTGTACTCAATAGTGATATACTGTTATAATCAAGAAGATATGAGAAAAGGTATGGCATAATAAGAATTGTTCGCTATAATTTTAAGTTGAACTAAAATATGGGTTTACTGGTTAGTATTATATGTGATGGTGAAATGGTGAGTTAGAAGGTGATAGTTAATTACACTTGTGGTTTGATTATTGGTTGTTTGATTGATTGTTGGTGTCGGCTTGAGTCCGACTGGTAATCCAAAATATAAAGGAGATGCTGCCCAAATTTTCAGAAAATACCCTACTTTTAAAAAATAGAAAATATACTTCCGTGTGTTATTGATATTCCTGTTGATACTCCAAATAATTGCGATCTCTGTTCTTGAAAAAGGTTTTTACAACCAATCTGACTATATATAACTGGTCTTTGATTTTATTTAGCTAGTCATCACTTGGTACAATTGATCAATTAAGTGAGTTAATTGATTAATTTTACCAATTAATGGTCAGTTAGATGGAAATCAATTCCAATTAGATTAAGTCAAATTTTGGTGTGATTTTCAAATCCGAAATCAAAGTAATGAGAAATTTGGAGAAAGTAAAGAACAAGTAGAATTCAAAAATTGCTGCAAGTGTGTGAAGCTTTACTTGGATAAATATGCCCTTTATAATGGATAAGAGAAATAAAAAGTTAATTGTAGGGACAAGTGAAAAGAACGTTTTCAAGAACTAAAGATTTAAGATAGAGCAAGGAGAAGGAATGAAAGGAAGAAGGGAGGTGGAATAAAGAAGAGGTTAATAACGACACCAATATGGATTTTATCAGACAATCAAAGAGATTTATCTTCTGCAATAAAGTTTTATTAAAGGACATCTTATTTCTAAATTGTTTTGATAATCATACAATAAATGAATTATCAAGTAATTATGTTTTGGATAGAATGTGAGATACAGTTTTAATTCAGTTTCTGATTGATGTTGATACTTAGGTTGTTGTTGAATATCAAAAGTGGTATTAAGATAGATGATTGATGTTTACTTCAGTATGGGATGTACTGAGCATCAAAGTTCGTATTGATATCTAATTTTATATGACATCAAAATGAGTATTAATATCGAGAGTTCGGTTTTGAATGAGCTATGAGAATGAAAACAGAAATAGGAAAGAAAGTGGAATCAAAAGGATGATAAAGAAACTTTATAAGATGTCAGGATATAGGTTATATATGGGTATTATATGGGATAAAAGTAAGGTAACAATTTAAGAAACATTGGTGAATTGAGATATGGAATGCATCCTAGGAGTACGATCAAGTACCAAGGGCTAAAAGAAGATATCTAGTGACCAGATATGAAGAGGAAATGAGAGGAAATATGTAAATAAATGTTATACCTACCCAATAATTAAGGCGGGACATCAAAGATTAGATGAATACATTTCTCCAAGAGACGTCGTAGTAAAGTCACCTGAGAACCAAAACTGAGGAAAGAGTTAATTGCATCATTATTGATAGGTTATCCAAACCAGTCTTTCTCTTTTATTAGTAAGCAGTTTGTCCAATAAGTGGGTTAGTTGCTGCCTGAAGAAATGGTGGTACGTCATGAGATCCAGAAATTGATTGTAAATGATCAATATTGTTTGATTTTAGATTAGACAGGAGTATTCTGAATACGATGATTTATGTCGAACCAGAATAGTATATACCACTCCTAGATGATTGGGGCATTAAGTAAGACAAAACTAAAAGATAGGTATTTGGTTAAACCTCAATAGCTCAAGAGATTCAAGCTACTCCAAGAATATGATACAAGACCTAGATGTCAAAGAAGACTTTCTGATAGTGTGGCACAAAGAAAGAATAAACGTTATATGTGACTAGACGTCAAGGAAAGCATTGCAGTCAGTTTCGTATGAGAACTTCTTAGAACCAAAGTAAATGATAATATGGGTTAGAATATGCTGGTGATACCTCCAGGATAGTGTATTTTCTTCAAAGTAGTAGGACATTTTCACTCGAAAAATATACTCGATTGTGATTCGAGGAAATTAAGGTATGACGGTAATTTTGTGCATTAATCATATCCATTAAAGATTTTTTTGTTAATTCTTAATTTTGGAATAATTTCAAGAACGTTAGAAATCGAATACGCCATGGTCTCAGTACACCATTAGTAGATGGACAAGAAGAGTAATGGAACGATAAAGAGCCTCAAATGCGATTGAAAGCGATTACAAACTAGGTTAAGTGAACAAAGAAGCATGTGGCAATAAGATTCAACAACCAGTAACTATTGGAGTGTTCATGAGCATGAATTACTAGAATTAGAAAGAAAAGAGAATTAATAGGCATTATGCTGGTCCTTTTGAAACAGTAAAATAGGCGAGATAAGTGTAAGTGAGTTGGCTTCACCGCCACACGTATAGCTGGAGTATAGGGTGTTTATGTGTGTATATTCAGGAAAACTGATTAAGCTCCATTATATATATAAAATGGGGACTTAAGTTGAGTTATATGATCAACTAATAGAATATGATGTCAGCAAGAAGATGTCGAGTAGTCATTGATGTTGCAAGCTAAAGTTTATAGTTGTAAGGTTGAAAGATCAACCCGAGAAAGTGAAAGTGAGATAATATCATTATCTGATCCTTAGTATGATTCTGAGAGAAGAATCCTTTTAATGGGGGAAGGATGTAATATCCGGGATATAGCATGTAATTATTTTTATCAATAAATAATTAGTGTGTGATGATTAAATGATTTTTGGTGAATTATCTGATAATTAGTGTTATTCCCTGACAATACAACAAGAATTACAGAAGGGGGGTTGAATGTAATTATGGCTTCTTTTTCAGATTTATGAAAAATGGTTCTAACTCAATAATATATATGTGCATGATTTGCAAAGTGCGGAATGAAAGAATTATATAAATCAAGACACAAGTAATAAAAACACAAGTCTTTAAAGCTTTCTGGTGGATTTGAATGTATCCACCAGAGATATATATATATATATTGTGAGAACTCTGTGTAGCTCAAATAAGCTCACAGCTGCTTACAAGTATGAACAACTAAAACTTGCAGAGAAATGCTAATGGATACAACTTACAAATGTTTCTCTGAGAATGTATTTTCTTAGTTTAGTTGGCTATTGTTCTACTTACTTCACTTGGTTTATATATCACCAAGTTTACATAGCAAAAAGACAAGATAATAAAAAAAACTATCAAGTCTAACTCTATGCTACTTCATTACTCTATTCCAGCATCTTTGAAAACCTTCATAGCTTGCATGAAAATGGTAATGCTTCTTTGTTCTCATTTTCCTGCTAAACAGGCTGCCACATTTCTTTTGCAAACACTCGACGCATGTGACTGTGTTTTCACTATCAACAGATATTTGAATTGATCATCCGTCGGGTACATGCTTGTTATCCGTCGGGTTGCCTTGTTGATCATCCGTCGGGTAGCTTTGTTGATCATCCGTCGGGTAGCCATTTATCACTTGACTCTATTTCATTTGTGCAGAATTACAAGACATCTTATATTTATATTTAATCAACCTATTCTGCACATCTACTAGCAGTCTACATGATTCATAAACTACTATAGAATCTATACAAAGTTGTTTGCAGAAATGTGCTACATGACTTATTGTTACATAAGCGACTCACCAGATGGATATCAATTAGTCATCCATCGGGACTATATTGAATCATCCGTCGGGACTATAATTGATTATCCGTCGGGTGCTACAATATTCACTAAGTTAAATATACTAAGGTGTTTTGTTTAGGTTATCATCAAGTACACAACATATTCCTAACAATCTCCCCCAATTTATGTCTACTGGAATTGTAGCCATAAATTAAGAGAAACTTGATGATAACAAAATATCCTAAAGATACAGTTTGAAAAATAGTAGATAGAACTGATAAGTGCTACAATATTGCTGAAAGTTGAACAATGAAAAGAACACAAAGAAATTGCTCATAATTGTTATCAAGATGCTCCTCTAGTCTGAGCAGATAGATCTATTTCCTTGATTGTCTGGATTTCTTCCCAAGCCTTCTGTTGTTTTCTTCAATTTGATTCTGAAATTGTCTGTGGAATTCTAGTTCATCAGCTTCTGAGAGATTTAGCATTTCCTACATTTCCAAAAGAGTCTCATTGCTATAGATACTCAATTGGTCCTCCAATCTGAAGAATCTTCTGACACCTTTGTCATCCATTAACTCCATCAGCCAATAGGGCCTTAGATGCACTGTCTTTCCTGTAAAGGGAATGGATAGAGTTTTTGGAAGTGCATCTTTGTCTCTAATACTCCTTAGTTCCTCAATCCTCTTTACAACTGTTCTTCTTGCAGTCACATTGTATCCAAAGTTCTTCTTGAAGGATGAGTAGACTTTAATCAGAACAGATTGGCTTTCTTGGAGAATCCTGTGAAGAGGCCATGTCATCTCTTTCCCTCCCTTGTATTTGAATACAAGTCTTTCAGGATGATGTCTGTAAGCATCAATTCCTCTCACTTCTTCCAATTCATTCAAGTAGAGATTCAAGTCTGAAAATTCTCACAAATGTACATGAGATCTCTCTTGTTGACTATGGGTTGGGATTTGGTTAGAGCTTTGGATTTGAGAGATACATGCTTCACTTCTTGCTGGCTCTAGTCTTTGTCTTCTTTGTCTTGAAGATGGGCAAATTTGGCTCAGGAATTGGTAAACTATCCCAGTCTACTGGCTCATCCCTGGGAACAATTGGTTCACCATGAATATTTCTTGTAGGATCAACCACTTTGAATTCTTCAAATACCACTGAGGGTTTTTATGTCTGAGTTGTAGTTGTAGTCTTTTTGGGAAACTAATCTTCCAATTCCTCTTCATCAAAGTTCACTTTCCTCTTGGAATGAAGTTTATATCTAAACCTTCTTTTCTGCTGTGATTCTTCTTGCATTTTCAGATCCTTAGGTTCAGTAATTACAGTTGGTTGTACAGGAGGTTCTGTTGTGGTTTTTACAGCTTGAAGCTTGGCCAAGATAGCAACTTGTTCTTTCTTTTGATTTTGCCTCGTAGCATCCAAAGCAACTTGCTTCTTCTCTAGCATGAATCTTTCTTTCTATTCCTTCTTAGCTTCCACAAACAGTGGGTGTCCAACCACCACACAAATCTCCTTACCATTTCTGTAAATTTTTGCAATTCTTGTTTTCAATGCCGAATCAGCTGGATCTTTGTAGAATGCAATAGATCTTGACAACAGTTTCTTTTCATAAGGATATCCATAGGATTCTTGTCTGAAACCCTAGGATAGTTTCATTTGGCCTTCATGATGAGATCTTTCTTTGGAGACTTGACACAGGAAGTTTGACCCCTTTCTAGATAGTTCATACTAATATCATTGACATAGATTTTCATGACTTTAGAGTGATGATTGAAAACTTTGTCTGGCTTCTGTTTTGGGCCAAATATCTTCTGTATGTTCTCATCAATTTTCTTCCAATTGATTCGACTCAATTGCTTCTTCTCAGCTGCTCTCAAATTGGCTGTTGGTTCTTTGATTAGATCTATGCTATCTTTAGCAGGTGGCATTATGAAAATAATTATTGGCACAATTGCTTTACTTACTTGAATATTGAGCACGTTTTGCTCCCCCTCACTTCTTGATTTCCCTTAACTGAATAAGACAATTGAGCTTTCTCCCTTAGAAGAGATTTCTTTCTCCCCTATTGTTATCAGCAAGTTGAGTAGAAGAGGAGGTTTGTGCTACCACTAGCCTTTGAAGCAAGTCTATTTGTTGTGCTTGGTGGAGATGAATTGATGTTAGAGAGGCTTCCATTGCTGTCATTCTTGTATCCAAGGCATCTATCTTTGTGGCAAGATCAGAATTCTTCCTGAGTTGTCTCTTAATGTCAAACATTATAGCTTCTGGAAATTTAGAATCCAACCTTTCAATGTCCCTTTCCATTTGATCAATTTCACCTTTGATGGTGGTGACATCCCGAGTATGTTGAAAACCTTGGATTTATTGAAATTACAGAGAAGCAAGGTGTGCTTGAAGGAGCTTCTTGGTGCTGGCATTTGTTATGGTTTGAAGAGCAGAATGTGTCTAATTCATAAGTTGAATCAGGGTTGTCTTGAAATAGTGTTCATCACACTGCTTTGAAAATGCCCAAGATGTGATCTGGAACTAGGGCCTACTTCTCCCCCTATGTCCAATGACCCTTCTTTACTTTCTGCATCCTCACCACCAAAGAAATCTTCTAAACCACCAGTCTCATAGTCAATATCATCAGCTATAGAGGGTAGATCTGTGATTGCATCCTTTGCTCTTTGCATAGACTGTATGGTGTGCACCAGATTTAGCATTCTTTCTGCATTGTCATTGCCCTGTCCAGCTAGAAGTTGGTATACTGGAACAGGGTGAGTAAATGCCTCAGCATCCAAGAAGGTTAAATCTATAACAACTTGACTTTGCTGAAATAGTTCCTCTCTGTTAGCATCATGTACATTCATTAACTCACTTGCAATGACAGCCACCCTTATATCTCCTGTACCTGCATTTCTCTCTTTATCTCTCTTTTCTTTCATCAAGGTCTCACCTTGGCTCCCCACCCTCACACCCTCACCTTCACCATCTAAGGTGGGACTCCTCTCACTTACTTTTGCGAGTCCTGAAGAAATGGAATGCATTGGTTCACTCTTTTCCTTTCCTTTTTCCTGGGAGCAACCCAGACTCTCTGTAACACCCCCAAATCCGGGGTCGGGGATCCGGGTTGTCACAAGTTCCATTTCCCTTAATAACACCCAATCTTAATAATTAATTGACTACTCTGTACTGTGACCCCATAATAAACACACACACCACACGTTATAGTCTCAGAGATGAACATCCAAAAATAATCACAATTCATTTTATTCCACAATTATCTGCCAATACACCTTAAAAGGTTTTCTGAATAAAATTTACATTTTCTTTGCCATTATTACAATTCATAAATATACATAAATCTGGTATATCAAAGGTTGAAGCCTAGCCTATTGGTAGTTCCTACCTCAGCTACAGCGACATCAATGCCCATAGGAAGCTGCAGAACGTTTCCTATCCGCTCGCGAATTGGGAGCTTGGTCCTGTTCATCTTGTCTATCTGATGTTGTGTGATGGAAGAAGAAAGCAAGGGTGAGCAGCAAGCCCACCAAAATAATATGTATAATGATTTACAGTATATGAGCCTTCTCATAGTATTCATGAAAGTCTTGGTCAAAAGAAATGAACCAAGTTGATATCTTAATGCGATGAAGTCGCAAAATATTCAGTATATATACATATATACTTTTCAAAATCTTGGAAGTCCTCTTTCATGTATAATATACACAAAGTTCCAGTTTATAACTGTATAAAAAAATATCGTTGCAAGGTGATCTCATATATCTAACCTTGTCTCAACATTTTTCTGAAAGTCTTTGATATGCATACGATAATCATTTACTAGATATAAGTTTAAAAGATGAAGTTACAAGATACTCCAATATACTTATATCTTTTCCGAATACTACTTGAACTACCACCGTTCAAGTTATAATTAGTTTCAAAAGTTCATCACACTGATGAGACTACAAGATAAGACTTGAATAGATTCAATCTTTGAAATATTTTGAAGGAAATGAAGTTATGATATACTTCATTAAGTCCCGATATATATATATACACCTATATATATACATACGTTTCCTAAAAACCTCTGTCATGTAAAGTATGAACATAATTGCAATATCCAATAAATTTGGAAAGGAAAGAATTTTGGCATAAACCTGATATCTTGCTGATCAGGCAAAGATACCAATAAGTAACCCTTTCTACTAGTAGATGGACGAATTCCCCACTGGTCATCACCCTGGTCGCAATAGGACCTTATGCTGGACTGCCACTCAGCCACTTATGCATTTGATGGACTCCCACTGAGCCACTTACACTATCATGGACGCCCACTGAGCCCATGTTGCTTATGCCGACTCGATAGATGGACTTACTTCCCGAATGTTGGGTAAGTAATCAATTCATTTACCAAAACTACAACCTTGTTGCGAATATAAAATACACCATAGAGCCGGATCCCTCAAGTTTTGAGCGAGTATTTAAATCCCCTTTTTAAAAGGAAGATCTTAAATATAAAAATGAGTTTTGGGATCCGCTCTAACTTTTAAATTCATTTTAATGACTCGAAAACATTTTTTAGAATGTTTGGAGTAATACTGATTTATTAAAATAAATCAGTCCCGATATGAAAGAAATATCTGAATATTATTATTTAAATAATATTCCCATAAAGAATAATCTTTATAAAAATAATTGAAGTAGAAGTATTAAAACTTATACTTGAAACGAGTATTAAATAACCAAAGATATACTTATACGGAAGTACTATCTTTATTTGAATAATCAAAGATAAGTTTGATTATCGACACCTTATTCTTTAATAAAATAAAGAACATATCTCAGCAATAATAGGAGTCATAGATCCTCAAATGAATATTCAAATAATATTCATTAAATAATATAAACTGAGTCATAAGCCCTCGAATGAATATTCAAATAATATTCAATAAATAATATAAAAGAGTCATAAGCCCTCGAATGAATATTCAAATAATATTCATTAAATAAAATAAAGTTATCGAATAAACCTTATTCGATTAATGGTTTTGAAAACTATAACCATATATATATATATATAAATATATATGTATATATATACATATATACCAAAATCTACTCGGGATCCTCGACTCCCGGTTTTAGAAAATGTTTTCACCTTTGGGTCCCTATACTAAGGCTACATGCAAATTACTGTTATTCTCTAGCATAGGTATTATCAACTGAACCAACAGATATATATGGCAAGAATACGAAACAGGCATGCATATATATACCATATCAGCATGCTTCAATATATCGCAACATTTGCTAATTAACCAACATGCATCTATCACAAGATAATGCATATACATATATACATCACAACAACAGTATAACGGGTAGAAAACTTGCCTGAGCGACTGGGGGTTACGAATGGCTCGGGACTAGTCTGGTAACCTATAAGCAACAAGTAAGTTGGAATTAAACCAAAGTCACTTGTAAATCTATACTCTAACCAACTCAGACTCTAATGCTCGTTTTGCGCTTACTAATTCTCTTAAGTCACTCGAGTACCCTCGGCTCCACCATTTTTAGTAATTTAACCTTTACGAGTTTTAAGGCGATTCCTTCGCGAGTGTCTTACCAACTGCTTAACACACTTACCATAAATGTTTCATACATTAATTAACCCTTTTTGGTCTTTAACCTATGTTTCAAAGTAAGGCGAGGGGAAAAGTTTCGTTCGCGAAACGCCGTTACTTGAAACGGTCGTTTCTCCTAAACCGTGCATCGGAATCGACCGAACTACATATCAAAACGAAGCTCGTAACATGAGCTATCTAAACGTGGCAGTGGTAATAATCTAGCAGGGGTTCTCGGGTCCTAATGTTATGCACAAAAACAGTCTAAAGAAAATCGGACGTTACGACGGCTATGTTTACGCGATTTCCCAATTTTAAACCATTCAAAACCAACCACAAACCAACCTCAAATCCAACATACAACCAACATCCATCCTTATCACATCATAAAAACCCCAACCAATTCAATTTTAACATTCATACTTATGCCTAAGCTTGAATTTAACTATACTACATTCTTTTAACCAAAACAACAAGATTTACCAATCCGATTCAATACCATTTCAATCCCAAACTCTAAATCACAAACATCAAGCTACAATATCACCCTACTAATCAAAATCATCTTATAATACATAGGAATCTATGGTTTGGAGATGATATACCTTCCTTGAAGTGGCGGGAGGAGCTAGGAAGCCTTAAGAAGCTTTGAGAAGTCTTAGGAATGCTTGGATCTTCAAGGAAATCAAGAAAAATTTCAAGTTAAAAACTTGAAAACACTATTCATTGTCTTCTTCTTTGATTAAATGAAGAAGATTGAGAAGGAATTGATGGCTTAAAATCATGATATAGCCCTAACTAAGCATAAGGATGATTAGGGAATTATCTTACCAATTTAGGAGGCTTGGATCTTGAGTTTTGAAATTCCTTGCCTTTGGAATAGTAAAAAGCCGAGAGCATGAAGAACAATGCCTTGGTTTCTTTTTGATTTTGATGAAAAATGATTTGCTTGGCTTGGTTGGTTTGATTTTTGTGTTTGTTTTAGTTAATTACCTAGTTGCCCTTGATTTTGTGTGGTTAAAAAGCCACCACATCTCCTTCCTTCCCATGTCATGCCTATGTCATGTTGTGATGTCATCCTTCCCTCTTTGTCCTCCTCTCATTGGTTGGGTGACATCACTCTCTCTAATCCCTTTGATTAACTTCCTAATTGTTTGCCTAATGACCGCTGATCTGTTATACGGTTCGCTTAACTTTCGTTCTCGTTTATCGTTTGGAGGTTCATACCCGGGATCTTATTACTTAGGTTCCCTTAACCTTTCTCAATACATTATATTCCTTTTTATGATCCTCTATTATAATCCTTTAATTTAAATCCTTCGTATCCTGTTACCTTATACTCAATTCTTTCCGTATTTATTGGATTTCCGGGAAAAATCAAAGTGTTCGGAATTGGATTCTGACGATCTTTGCATACACTCATATACCATATAGAGTACTCATAAAATCTCAGAATATCCATATCAGAACCCCTACATAGTGTGGCATGAAAAGTTTTCTTATTCAGCAAAAACACTATTCATAAGAGTTTCAAAAATTTCCCAAAAATTGGGGTTATTACACTCTCACTCAAATCACTCCCTTCCCTCAATCCTAGGAGTGATTGCACTATTACTAAGTCTTCTGCACTTGTAATAATTGATAAAATTTGAAGTTGTGCAGAGACACCCGACGGATGAGGAATATCCATCGGGTTAGCAGTTTGACTATCCGATGAATGACTGCTGTTAAGCTTATCCGTCGAGATACAATCACTACTCGACGGATGAAGAATATCCATCGGAATAGATGAAATAAATGAGTTTGGAGTGGAGACTATTGTAGACTCTGTGCATATTGATGAAAATTTTGGCACAGATGTCTCAACAGTCTCAGAAAGAAATGGAAAGTGAGCCAACAAATCATCTAGAAGATGATGCTCACTTGCATGGATTTTTGGCTTCTCCAAGAGAGTTAAAGATGGAGAATTTGGAAGTGATGTGTTTATCATGTCAATATCCAAAGAGTGTGTGGGAGAGTTTGGTGTATCAGGTGATTTAATTATTAGAGATTTTGGATGTGACTCCACATTTATTGGAGCCACATCAACCTGACTTTGAGAAGGTGTCGTGACTGTCTTTAGCACCAGTTTGCACAGTGTGTGAACCCTGTGCATCCCTAAGGGTTTTTAATTTCTTCTTTCTAGTATAAGTTTGGGGTGAGCTTGTGTCCCTTACCCTTTTGGCATGTGGTCTTGGTTGAGAGCTTGTTTCAATGGTAACATCCTTTTGAGAGGATGAAACTAGTAATGAGCTAGTATCCTTATTAATCACTGCAGTTTGTTGAGAAACTGCAGTGTGGCTAGGCTGGAAAACTCTCACCTCTTCATCCTTATTCTTAGGGCTTCTTTGATTTTCACCCTGTCCCTCACCTTTCTTACCCACCTTCACACTCCCCTCTTTAGGTTTGGTAGATTTTACAACTGATTTATTTTGAAAGAAATCAGAAGGGGCTTTCTTAGCTTTGGATTTGAAAACTTTTGTTGGTTTGGTAGCTTGGGTAGGCAACTGTTGGGTCATTGACACAGCTGCCATTGCTACACTAGAAAGCAAAGAAGTTTGTGAGGTTGGAAGAGTGGAGACAGAAGAAATTACCTCACTTACCTAAGGTCCCTCTATTACTGGAAAGTAGAACAAGGGAACCTCCTTGTGATGGTTTGCTCTGTTTAAATCTGCAATTATTCTTCTTTCTTGAACCCAACAATTCAACTTGTTGGTTGGGTTCTCATTTACAATATCCTCAACAAGATGGTTAGCAAGCATCATGAAAAATCTAGCATAATAGACACTTCTACCTCTCTTATTGACCTCTCCTAACTTATAGCCTAACTCAAACAAAATTAAATCACTAAAATTGAAGTATTTATCATTAACTAGTATGTAAAGCATGTTAAGCATAGAAATGTTTATGGAATAAAAGTTACTAACTTTACCAGAAAACACAGTTACTACATCACACAAATAACTCCATTATTTCCTAAGACCCAACCTCCTAATTTCACTTAATTTAGAAGTAGTGAGTGCATAGCCCATGGAATTAAGCATATCAATAATATCAGAATCTGTGTGTGAGGCAGTTACAGTGCTATCAGGAATCTTGAAGCATGCTTTAATAACATCACTATTTATGCAAAACTGCTTACCTTTCAAAGTGAATGTGATGGTTTTGTCTGTTGAGTTGTACACTACAGTTGTCCATATCTCTTCAACAACCTCACAATAAATGGTGGGTGATTCCAGCATGGCATAGTTGAGTTTGCAGTTCTTCACAAAATCCATCATTTTGTGATAGTCACCAGACTGTTGAATCTCCTTGTTCACCAAAGCTAATAAGTTGTTTTTCTCATAGATATAACCAGTTTGAGACATGATTTTCACTACAGGTGCCATTGTTAGAGATTTGGAATTTGCAGAGAGAGAGAGAGTTTGCTTTTGAGAAGAAAGAAATTAGAGCAATTGAATCTTGAGAATGATAAAAGAAATGAATAAAAGTGAAATTGGTTTTATACTATCTCAGAAAATAACTGTCAAAAATAATAAAGTAAAATAAAGTGAACATTAAAAATTTCCCAAAATAGCCGTTTAAAAATAAACTGTAAAAATTTCATCACTTATCCATCGTGTTATGCTTACATACTGTAAGTATACTCGATGGATAATGTTCAGAGAATTAAAGGCTAGGATTGAGACAATTTGACGGATGAGGATAAGTCAGTTATCCGTCGAGTTACAAAATATTCCAGAAAAATAATTGACTTTATTAACAAATTGTATTCCGACGGATGATCGAACTCGATGGGTAATGATCATCTGTCGGGATTTGAATTTCGACTTAGCCAAAATTTCATCAAAAACTGAAAAATCAATTAAATTTCTGGCTACATTACAACTTGCAAAATATCTGAAATGATTCAAGAATAATTAAGCATACCTAACTCACTTACCAACCTTTAGAAGGTGGATTCATCCAGTGGCTTGGTAAATATGTCTGCAAGCTATTTTTCACTTGGAACAAAAGGCAGTTCCATAGTACCATTCATCACATGTTCCCTTATGAAGTGGTACTTGATATCTATGTGCTTTGTTCTTGAATGTTGTACTGGATTTTCAGTGGTGGCAATTGCACTTGTGTTATTACAGAAAATAGGAATCCTATCCACTTGTAGACCATAGTCCAACAATTGGTTTTTCTTCCATAGAATATGTGCACAGCAACTACCAGCAGCAATATATTCAGCTTCAGCTGTAGAAATAGAAACTGAATTTTGCTTTTTACTGAACCAGGACACAAGCTTGTTTCCTAGGAACTGACAGATTCCTGTTGTGCTTTTTCTATCTATTTTACAACCTGCATAATCTGCATCTGAATAACCAGTTAGATCAAAACCAGAATCTCTAGGGTACCAAATGCCAAGTTTTGGTGGTACCAAATTCCAAGTTTTGGTATTCCCTTGAGATATCTGAAAATTCTCTTAATAGCTACTAAATAAGATTCTCTAGGATCAGCCTGAAATCTAGCACAAAGACAAGTAGCAAATACTATATCTGGCCTACTGGCTGTTAAGTATAGAAGTGAATCAACCATGCCTCTATAACTTGAAATATCCACAGGCTTTTCAATAGTGTTTAATTCAAGCTTAGTTGCAGTGGCCATGAGAGTTTTTGCAGATGTGCAATCCATTAATTCAAACTTCTTTAAAAGATCATGAATATATTTAGTTTGACTAATGAATATTCCATCACTAACTTGCTTAACTTGTAAACCAAGAAAGTAAGTTAGTTCTCCCATCATGCTGATTTCATACTTACTCTGCATCAATTTGGCAAACTTTTTGCAAAGTTTTTCATCTGTAGAGCCAAATATAATATTATCTACATAGATTTGAACAAGTATAATAGAGCCATTAACATTTCTAAAGAATAAAGTTTTATCCACAGTACCTCTTGTGAAGTGATTTTCTAAAAGGAACTTTGATAAAGTGTCATAACAGGCTCTAGGTGCTTGCTTCAGTCCATAGAGTGCTTTCAAAAGATAGTAGACATGATTTGGTAAATTTGGGTCTTCAAAACCAGGAGGTTGACTGACATAGACTTCCTCCTCCAAATCTCCATTTAGAAAAGCAACCAATCTAGCTTTATTTCTGACCACTATGCCATTTTCATCCATCTTGTTTCTGAATACCCATTTGGTGTCAATTGAGTTCTTTCCTTTAGGCTTGGGTATCAGCTTCCATACTTTATTCCTTTCAAATTGGTTTAGCTCCTCCTGCATAGCTAAAATCCAATCAGGATCCAACAAAGCTTCTTCTACCTTCTTTGGTTCTTCATTAGATAGGAAGTTGCTATATAGACATTCTTCTTGAGTTGCTCTCCTTGTTTGAACTCTAGAAGATAAATCACCAATGATGAGCTCAAATGGGTGATCCTTCGTCCATTTTCTTTGTTGAGGTAGATTAGCTCGAGATGAAGAGGCCTCATTGTTATCTTGATGTGTGATTGAGTTTTGATTATTAGAAACTCTCCCAGAGTTTATGGATCTTTGATTTGAGAAAAGGGAGCTTTCTGTGAGTGATCTATTCTGACTTTCAGCTTCTTTTGATGACCCAACGGATGGTATATTTTGAATTCCGACAGATGAAGCTGATTGTCTCCCGACGGATAAAGCAGATTGGCTCCGGACGGATAAAGCTTTTTACAACTCGACAGATGTTGAATTTTGTGCTTCATTAGTAGTAGATTTTTCTGCAATATCCTTTGTCATTGTTTCCTGATCACTTTCATCATCATTATCATTACTAACCATCTCCACATAATCAAATTTGAAGCTCTCATGGTAATCTCCATCTTGAAGTGCTTCAATCTTCTTATCATCAAACACAACATGTATTGATTCCATAACAATGTTGGCTCTTAGACTGTAGACTCTATATGCTTTACCAACAGCATATCCAACAAAAATACCTTCATCTGCTTTAGCATCAAACTTTCCATTTTGATCAGTTTGATTTCTCAAGATATAACATTTGCAGTTAAAGACATGAAGAAAATTTCAGGTTGGCTTATTGTTCTTGAACAATTGGTAGGGTGTCATACACTTTGCTTGATTAATCCAAGAAATATTCTGAGTGTAGCATGCAGTATTTACAACTTCAGCCCAGAAGTATGTTGGTAACTTTGATTCTTCAAGCATTGTCCTTGCATCTTCAATATGTGATCTATTCTTTCTTTCCACTACTCCATTTTGTTGTGGAGTTCTTGCTGCTGAAAACTCATGCATAATCCCATTCTCTTCACAAAATTCTCTCATAATAGAATTCTTGAACTCAGTTCCATTGTCACTCCTGATTCTTCTAACTTTGAAATCAGGATGATTGTTGACTTGCCTTATGTGATTGATAATGATTTCACTAGCCTCATCTTTAGACTTTAGGAAATATGTCCAAGAGAACTTTGAGAAATCATCTACGATTACTAGGCAAAATCTTTTCCTTGAGATGGACAACACATTGACTGGTCCAAACAAATCCAGGTGTAGAAATTGCAGAGGTTCTTCAATTGTTAAATCAAGCTTCTTTCTGAATGATGCTTTGATCTGCTTTCCTTTCTGAAAGGCATCACACAATCCATCCTTAGAAAACTCCACTTGAGGAATTCCTCTAACCAGTTCTTTCTTGACAAGCTCATTCATGGTCTTGAAGTTTAGATGAGACAACTTCTTGTGCCATAGCCAACTTTCATCTTGACATGCTTTACTGAGAAGACAAGTAACAGATTCTGCATTTGATGAGTTGAAGTCATCTAGGTACACATTTCCTTTTTTCATTCCAGTGAGAACCACTTTGTTGCTCCTCTTGTTTGTCACACCACAGGCTTCTGAATTGAAGGTTACTGAATTGCCTTTATCACAAAGCTGGCTGATACTCAACAAGTTGTGCTTGAGACCATCCACTAAGGCAACCTCCTCAATGATGGCATTATCTTTTGAAATCAAGCCATATCCCACAGTATAACCCTTGCTGTCATCTCCAAAAGTAATACTTGGGCCAGCTCTCTCCTTGAACTCTGTGAGCAGGGTGCAATCTCCAGTCATGTGTCTTGAACAACCACTATCCAAGTACCACGGTTTCTTTCCGTTTCCCTACACACATCAAAACCAAATCAAGTTGATTTTGGTACCCAAGTTTCCTTGGGTCCCGCCTTGTTAGCTTTCTTCTTTTGTTTCTTAGGTTTTATCATTTGACTTTGGGGATATTAGATTCATCCTTAGTCATTTGAGTTGGACCTTTGAAACCAGTCATTAAAATAGAATTATCATGCATATTTTGATTAACAGGAATGGCATGCTATTTGCAAACATGTTATTCCAGTAGGGCATGCTAAATGGCATTTTAGGAATACTAAATGCATCATAATAATGATTAGGTGCAAATGGCATATTAGCAAATTGTGCATTCATCTGTGCAGACATAGCATTCATAGGCATAGAAGACATAACACTCATGTTGGGAAAAGAAGGTGGTACAAATATGGGAGTAGGCATGGCAAGTTTGCAATTAACAGACAAATGCTTAGCACTACCACACTTAACATAGATTTTTCTTGGAGCATACTTATCAGGTGTATAGTTGTTATATTTATTAATCCCTACTTTCCCATTTCTATTGTTTTTCTTTTTAGCCTCTGTTTTAACCTCAATCTTTTCTAGTCTGTCATTCAATTGCTTGATGGACAAATGACCAACATTCACTTTCTTCTCCTTCTTCACTTGACTAGATTCTTCTGAAATAAAGTTTTTGGAAACTGATCCATATTTTTCATTTAACTTGGCAAGTTTGGCTTTACTCACAGGTTTGCTCACAGCCGACAGATGAGGATTTATGTCACTCGACGGATAATTTTTTGATTATCCGACGGATGACTCTCATCATCCGTCGAGTCTATATCTGTTAGAAATCCTTCAACCAAATTGGATTCCAGCTTCTCTTTACTCTTTTTCCAGGTTACATCACAGAAGGACTCAATTCCTTGAACTTTGGTGATTTGAGCATGGACATCTCTAGATGATTTCCATGCCTTAATCACCTCTTGCTCTCGTTCAAGCCACTTCTTCAAAATCTCTTCTTTCTTCAAGGACTCAGTTAATTCATCCTTATCAATCTTACATTCTATTCTCAATTTTTCAAATTCAATAAACTGAGACTCTCGCACATTATTCCTCTCACTTAAAAATAAATTATTTTCTTTGATTTTAGCATTTTCCTTAGTGAGGGACTTAAGTGTAACACGCAAATGATATAATTCTGTAGACATGTCATTAATTACATCATTACACTCAGCTTTAGATAAATGTGCAAGGTTAGTGGTGACTACCTCATTACTTGAAGAACTTATCTCTGTTTCATCAGACTTGGCCATTAGGGATAGATTGATATAGCTGACATCATCATCTTCATCCAGTCCATTTGATGCCCGGTCATTTTCTTGTGTAATAAAAGCCCTTTCCTTTTGTTTGAGCAAGTCAAAATACTTCTGTTTATAATCCAGAAGCTCAAACTTCTTTTTGCTGGAATCTGACTTTCTACACTCATTGGAAAAATGCCCTGCCAAGCCATATTTGAAATATTTGAATTTTGATTTATCAACCATGTTTCTATTTGGATTAGCTGCTCCAAATTTCTTCTTGAACTTGAGCTTGGAAAATCTTCTGGAAAGGAATGCAAGATGTTCATCACTATCATCCATATCATCTTGGCTCAAAGAATCTTCATTTTCTGCTACCAGCCCCTTGCCCTTATTTTCACAGACCTTTGAAGTAGACTTAACAGCTTCTAACTTCATTTCTTTCTCTTTCTCCAACTTAGCAACCAGTTCTATGGATCCTCCTTTCTTCATTCCTTTCTACATCCTCTCATCTTGCTCTATTTCAAGCTCATAAGTTTTCACGATGCCATATAGCCTCTCCAGAGTAAACTCCTTGTAGTCTTGAGAGTTTCTCAATGAGACTGTCATTGGTTTCCATTCCTTTGGAAGAGATCTAAGAAACTTGAGATTGGAGTCTTTTTTCTGATAGACTCTTCCATACAACTTCAGAGCATTTAGTAGTTTTTGAAACCTACTAAAAATGTCAGTGAGAGACTCGCTATCTTCACAATGAAAGTGCTTATATTGCTGAATTAGCAGTTGCATCTTATTTTCCCTTACTTGCTCAGTACCATCACAGATAATCTGAATTGTGTCCCAAACCGCCTTGGCTGTTTTGCAGTTAATGATGTTATCAAACATATCACCATCAACTCCATTGAATAATATATTCATGGCCTTCTTGTCTTTCCTGACTTGCTCAATATCAGGATCTGACCATTAATGCCTAGGCTTGGGAACAGATGGTTCATTCCCTGTTGCAGCTCTCATTGGTACATGAGGACCTCTTTCTATGCAATCCACATAGGCCTTATATTGAGAAAGAAGATGTAGGTGCATCTTCACCTTCCAATGGTGATAATTTTCTTTGTCCAGAAATGGAATCTTCACTCCAACATTCTTCTTGTTCATCTTGCTATTTTGTTGTGATCTTTAAACTCTTTGTACTTCAAGAGCTTGCTCTGATACCAATTATTATTCCCTGACAATACAACAAGAATTACAGAAGGGGGGTTGAATGTAATTCTGGATTCTTTTTCAAATTTATGAAAAATGGTTTTAACTCAATAATATATATGTGTATAATTTGCAAAGTGCGGAATGAAAGAATTATATAAATCAAGACACAAGTAATAAAAACATAAGTCTTTAAAACTTTCTGGTGGATTTGAATGTATCCACCAGATATATATATATATATATATATATATATATATATATATATATATATATATATATATATATATATATATCGAGAGAACTATGTGTAGCTCAAATAAGCTCACAGCTGCTTACAAGTATGAACAACTAAAACTTGCAGAGAAATGCTAAAGGATACAGGTTACAAATGTTTCTCTGAGAATGTATTTTCTTAGTCTAGTTGGTTATTGTTCTACTTACTTCACTTGGTTTATATATCACCAAGTTTACATAGAAAAAAGACAAGATAATAAAAAAAACTAACAAGTCTAACTCTATGCTACTTCATTACTCTATTCCAGCATCTTTGAAAACCTTCATAGCTTGTATGAAAATGATAATGCTTCTTTGTTCTTATTTTCCTGCTAAACAGGCTACCACATTCCTTTTGCAAACACTCGACACATGTGACTGTGTTGTCATTGTCAACAGATATTTGAATTGATCATCTGTCGGGTACATGCTTGTTATCCGTCGGGTAGCTTTGTTGATCATCCGTCGGGTAGCCATTTATCACTTGACTCTATTTCATTTGTGCAGAATTATAAGACATCTTATATTTACATTTAATCAACCTATTATGTACATCTACTAGCAGTCTACATGATTCATAAACTACTACAGAATCTATACAAAGTTGTTTGCAGAAATGTGCTACATGACTTACTGTTACATAAGCTACTCACCCGATGGATATCAATTAGTCATCCGTCGGGACTATATTGAATCATCTGTCGGGACTATAATTAATTATCCATCGGGTGCTATATTATTCACTAAGTTAAATCTACTAAGGTGTTTTGTTTAGGTTATCATCAAGTACACAACATATTCCTAACAATTAGTGTTGATATGTGGATGTTTATATGAGATAAAGTATAAGTATGTTAATCTTAATATGTCCAGAATAAAATATAGATAATTATGATATTATTATGGCAATTTTTGGGAATGTTATATGATTTTATAATGATTTACAGATTTAATAATTATTTTCTGAATAATTCTACAACTATTCTATAAAACCGGGAATCGTCCAACTTCAACCGTTTTTACAACACGAAACTCTTCGGAAAACTCCTTCCTAACCTAATTTGGTTATTCAGAATGTTAGGCCGCAATGATAATATATAAGGAGGTTGAATACAATATCTACAATCAATTCGATTATGAACACAAGTATGTAACAGAAAACAAGTTTATTCAATATATCAAACTCTGTTACAGTAGGTTTTAATCTACTCTCTCAGTGATGTATGATATCACTAAGAGCTGATAGGTTTAAAATAAATAATATTCTCGTGAATGATAACACTTATAGTGTAAACCCTAATCTGTGTTTATATAATACACAGTTACAAGATATCTTCTAATTGATATGAAAATATATATATCTTCCTAAAATATATCAATCAGATATTATCTACTGCAGTCCTATAGCTGTCCAATTCTTCATGCATATCTTTACTTATTTAATCCAGATCCTCTCCTGTAATTTATCCGCTTTTCATCCCTGAAGTGTATCCGCACTTAAGTCCTAATATAAGTTCTGACGCCTTAAGTTCTGATAACTTCCTATCTTCAGTAAGTTCTGATTTTCAGTTAAGTTTTGATATTCTGATAATAAGTTCTGAAACTGAACAAATCAGATTAGATATAACATCACAAATATATCTAACAATCTCCCCCAACTTCTAAATTATGAAAACTATACAAGTTAATAGATTTGATGATGTCAAAAACATTTAAGTACAAATGCAATGAGATATTATTTAAAATAGCTAAATACAACTTACAGTACATGTAGCTTTACCAATATCACTGGATCAATCTGAATCCAAAGTGATTTCTTGTTAAGTCTGTTACCGGTTTGTCCTCAGCATTTCTCAGAACTTCAACTAACTGTGCTTTGACTTGCATCAGTTCTTCATCTTCATTATCACCAATCTGATAAATGGCTGCTCTGAGTGCAGGAATTGATGTTCTTTCAAGTCCATCTCCAAGTCTGATAACTCTAGGATGTGAAGAGTCTTCATTGTAGCATAGACATTTTCCCTTCAGAATTACTTCAATCTTGGCAGACTTCTTCTTCATAGAAATTTCCCTTCCATCATCTTCAGTGATTTTTGGAATGTATTCAGAAGCTTTTGCACCAGAAATTATGAGAAGATCTCTTATAGCCTTCAAATGTAATCTGACCACCTTCTTGTAACATCAGATTTTACTTCCAGAAGGTAGTGAATATGTTGAAGCTCTTTGACAGACTTCTTTAGCACATCAGAATCTGCTAGTCTGTAAGTTCTGCCATCATTGAGAAACATGATCAATTTTTCTTTAACTTCTGATTCATCATGAGTATCCATGACAATTTGAGCAGATAGCACTTTGTCAAGGTGCTTTTGTTTGATTTCTTCATATGGTTTGTCTTTCCAAATGAAAGGATCTTTGAGAGTAACTTCTACTCCTGTTTGTATCTTTTCTTTGTCAGAACCTAATCCAGACTTGTCTCTAGCTTGCTTGGCTTTTAACCCAAATGTTGCAAGTTGATTCAACATTAGATTGGTCTTAAGTTCCACTGGAGTAGCTTTGTTCCATAACAGCTTCTTTTTCTGATCAAGTGTTAAGCTGTCTATGTCAACTTGAGCAGTGTCAGAGGTTAATGTCTTGATAAATTTGTCAGGATTTGCAGTTTCATCTGTAGCTTGCTGTTTTGAAATATCTTCACTCTGAACAACTTGAGCTATGTCAGAGGTTGTCTTAGATTCTTCTGTCATCCTCTTTCTCTTCAAAGTTTCAACTGTTTCATCTTCAGCAGCAGTATCATTAAAGACTTGAACCATCTTGTACACAGGATCCATCAAAATTTGAGGAATCTTCATCTTTTGTTTCTTGACTGTCTCCCCAACTTTTCCTTTTCCCTTATCTTTGAGATCAGTAATAGTTTGAGATCTAGTACTTGATCTAGGAATCTCTGTGGAAAGTCTTTCTTTTATCACAATCCCCTTTTCTTTTGGCCTTGGTGGCTTTTAGCATCAGAAGCTTTTGACTTTGTTTTGCTCTTCTCAGCAGCAAATTTAGCTTCTTCTTCTCTTAATTCCTCTAAATCCACTCCTGGATTATCCTTAAGGAATAGTCTCTTGGCCAGTTCTTCATCAATAGTTTGAATTTTGGGATCCTTGTAAAAGAATGTTGCTTTCTTTCCCTTGAATTTCAGAGTCTACAAAAACTTCTGTGAATCTTGGCTTCCAGCTTGAAACATTATATCAGAAGTAGTTGTCAGAACTTGATCATCAGAATTTATGATCAACAAGGGAACATCCTGATTTATAGGATCTTTCCTTCCTTATTCCTCCTTTGAGTAGAACCAGACAATCTCTGATGAGAACCTGTCTGTTGAGAAGGAATCCTACTCAATTGCTCTCTTTGACTTTGACCTCTACTCTTATCAAAGTTTCCCTGGTCATCACCATGATCATCCTTTTTCTTCAGTATCTTGATTGGTGAGCATTTGGACTTAACTACCTTCTCCCCCTTTTTGGCATCATCTGTCAGGAGTAGAGAAAGAAGGAGTTCCACTGAAGATTGGACCTCATTTAATTGAGTCTGTTGAGCAGCTTGATTTTGTAAGACCTCATCTAGTTGGGCCTGCTGCTTTTCTTGAACAAGCTTAATAGCCTCCACTTTTTCTTGAATTGGTCTGATAAACCTATTCTTGTCTAGTTTGAGCATCAGGTCTAGCTTATCTGCTGTTTCCTGAAGTTTATCAACCTTTTCATGAGTCTTGGAGTGTAGACCTTGAAGAGTTTTAGTACTGAGAGCAGTGACTTTAAGTTGTGTTTTGAAGTCAGAATTTATCAGCAACTCATTAGCTTTTACAACATGATTTGTCAGAACAGTTGAGATGGGAATGAAGTCAGGTTAACTCCACTTCTTTGTCTATTCAACTCCTCTAAAGGTTTCCTCCCATGGAACAGGAGCATCTTCTTCAGCAAATTTAAACAATGCCTCCTTGCCAAGAATTGGAGCATTTACTGGAGCACTTGCTGGAGCATTGTCTCAAGAATTTGATAAAGTCTCATCATCTTCTGATAACACCATAGTGTGTGTAACTGAAGGAGATTCTGAAGCTTCTGTTTCCAAATTCTGATCTTCAGGTTCTAAATCCAGAATTGGTGTAGTAGGAATTTCAGCATTTAGTATTGGAGAAACAGATGGAGTTGCCTCTTTTGCTGGTGGTGCTTCCAGATACAAAATAGTTGGAATATTCAACCTGTGAATATCAATTTCAGGACTTAACCCTGAATCTCCAACTGAGGTAGTTTCTTTAAATGGAGAGATAAAAGGTGTGATCACTGTGTCTTGAACAGTGTCTTCAGGTTGAGTTGGAGCTGTCAAAGCTTCAATGACAGTAGGTTCTGATGAGATCAGAGATTCCTTATCCCCTTCCTCAGCATCTTCAGCATCCTCAAATTGAATTTATGCAATATGCACACCTGCTCTAGTCTTCCTTGATCTTCTAGATGGTGGAGTGATATGATATGTATCATAATCTGCTTGCCTAGGAGAGTCTGTGGTTGGGTCAGAGCATACCCAATTTCACTTCGAGCGAGAAAATCTTGAATGAAGTGAAATTCTGAAGGAGCCTCGTCCTTGTTGAGAATAGCCATATAGTTGTTGGGGACAAACTTGACTCCATCATAGATAAGATCCTTAGGTGCCATTTCTGTGAAAAGCTGTGTGTGTATAGAGTGTTTGATAAAATGCCTGTGAGAAAATAGCTTCAGAGAATAATAGAGAGTGAGAGAAAATAAGAGAGATTAGAAAAGAGTAAGAAAGTAGGTAAAAGATTGTAAAATCTTTTATCTCCCGTATATATATTCTCTCCACTAATTACAACCACTAATTTCTGAAGCAGAACCGACATTTGACACCTGGCAGCATGTAAACAGTCAAAACATTATTAGTGGGCACGGTAAACGTGCGGTAATTATTGCTCACATGCGGTTACCAAAACAAACACGCAACCCATTAACCAAATGATTATCACTGTTTTTATCTCACTTAATTATTTTTTGATAAAATGATCGTTACAGTAAAAACTAATAATGAATCAACCAATTAAAATGTGACACGTAAGCATCAGAGTTTGTATCAGAACTTGACTATTATCAGAATTTAACGGTCATCAGAACATGGCTTTTGTACTCAAAAAGTGAATGACTGTTTCTGTGTTTCTTCACACAAATACAGACTGGTTTCTTCAGAGTTAAATCATCAGAACATAATCAGAACTTGTCCTCGGAATTTATGCAAATAATACTTAACTGTTTATCAGAAACAACTTAATCACCATAGTAATTTTCATCATTCATATGGAGTGATAGTATGTGTATGTGCAAATGATCAGATAAAGTTTAAGTCTAATAAACTTCAGTATATCTTAGAAATAAGGCATAACTAAGAAAAATGCTTAAAATCTGTCTTGAATTGTGAAGTCTACTATAGAATAAAGTTATGCAAGAATCCACCTCAACTGTTTGTGCTTATTTTATGCATCTTTTGAAATTCTTTTGACAATGGCTTTTCAGTGTAAATGAGTTACAACTGTCATCATAATTTATGCTGTTATCAGAATATTTCTCCAGTAATCAGAGAATGTGAAAAGTCACGAAGAAAAATTATTGCTTTTCTAATACAATTCCACTGTACCTTCCATCACATGTTCCCTTATGAAGTGGTACCTAATGCTGATGTGCTTTGTCATTGAGTGTTGAACTGGATTTCCTGTTATAGCAATAACACTTTGATTATCACAGTAAATAGGTATTTTAGAAAATTCTAACCTATAATCCAATAACTGATTCTTCATCCATAGAATCTGTGCACAACAGCTTCCAGCAGCAATATATTCTGCTTCTGCAGTTGATGTGGAAATTGATTTCTGTTTCTTGCTAAACCAAGAAACCAATCCGCCTCCAAGAAATTAGCAGCTTCCACTAGTGCTTTTCCTGTCTATTTTGCATCCTACAAAATCTGCATCTGAGTAACCTATTAGCTTAAAATCTGATTCCCTAGGATACCACAATCCTAGATCAGCTATACCCTTGAGGTAATTGAAAATTCTTTTCACAGCTATTAGATGAGGTTCTCTTGGATCAGCCTGAAATCTTGCACAAAGACAGGTATCATACATGATATCTGGTCTACTTGTAGTTAAATAGAGTAAAGAGCCAATCACACCTCTGTAGTTAGTAATATCTACTGATACTCCAGTATCTTTATCTAACTTGGTGGCAGTGGCCATGGGAGTTGATGCAGTAGAACTGTCTTGTATTCTGAATTTCTTGAGTAAATTTCTGGTGTACTTGGATTGATTTATGAAAGCACCTTCTTCAGTAATTTGCTTGACTTAAAGTCCCAGAAAATAACTCAACTCTCCCATCATACTCATTTAATATCTTGACTGCATTAATTTGGAAAATCTTTCACTAAGTTTTGTATTTGTAGAGCCAAAGATGATATCATCAACAAATATCTGTACCAAAAGTAAGTCCTTTCCATGGTTGAGGTAGAATAAAGTCTTGTCAATTGTGCCTCTGTGAAATCCACTTTCCAGAAGGAATTGAGTTAGAGTCTCATACCATGCTCTAGGAGCTTGCTTAAGGCCATAAAGTGCTTTGTCAATCCTGTAGACATGATTTGGAAATTTTGGATCTACAAAGCCTGGAGGTTGTTCAACATATACCTCTTCTTCTAATTCTCCATTGAGAAAAGCATTTTTCACATCCATTTGAAAGAAACAAAACACGTATTTTCAAAAGACGGGATAATATTACATTATATTCGTATAAAGTGTTTTATAAGAAGCCCAATTTGGATAATTATCCAATACAGGTATCAAAACGGATCGTCTTTGCAGTCACTTAAGGGCTAAGTAACTAATTTATCGATCCAATACGATCCAACACGATCCAATATTCCATAAATATATATAGCCCTTTTATTATTTTATTTTATTCGTATAATCATAATCAGTTAGTAAAATATAGTAAAATACAGAGAAAACCCTAATTAAACGTTAAGTTATTGAAAATCAAACGCACAAACGAAGGTGTTATTGAACTCCGTATCAAGCGTATCATATATCAAAACGAAGCTCTCGAAAAGCTCTTTTTGAATCAACCATATATTCAAGTGCAGAAATCAAGGTTTTCTTCTTATTTATTTATTTTAATTCAAATTAATTAAGGATTTATATATGAATTTTTGTTCTTGATATTGTTGATATGATTTGATGATTCCATCATGTAGATAATCTTTTTATGGTCATTTTGGTATATTATATGACTAATTTGGACTCCAATAACATATTGAAAATTGATGTTTGATTCTGGAAAATTAAAAACTAGGGTTTATGTTCTTGAATATGTTTAATTCGAATTGGGGCTTTCTTTTATACTGATTCTGGGTGAAATATGATATCACCAATGAGTTTAGTAGGTTTCCATGAGTTGATTCATACTTTTCAATCGATTAGGGGAGTTTGATTTCGTGTAGAGCGGAAAAGGGAAGACTCGCCGACGATGGCTAGCTTCTTCAAGCTTTTATGGCTAGTTGCTTGAATGCTTACCGAATTTGATTATTTAAATAAGTTTCTGGTAGAGTCCTCTTGAGTTCTGGAGATTATGGTAACCATTTGAAGTCGATTGCTCGGATTCTGGCGAAGCAGGGGTTCGCTGACCGTAATTTTCTGATCGACCCCCTAAGGTTTTGAGAATGGTGACTTTAAGTCACCAAAGTTTAAGAATTTGCAATTCAACCCTAATACTTTTAAAAACTTTAACTTTTCACTGTACGACTGAAGCTTGAAAAACTGACACTTTAACCCTTTTACAACTTATTTTTAAAATTTGTTTTTATCTATTTATTGTAATTCCAAAAATACTTTTAGTGATTTGAAAATTTCAGAAATAAATCTGAATTATCTAATTAATTAATTTTAATTAATAACTAATTTGTTATTTGGTCAATTAATTTAAATATTAATTGATTAATTAATTAATTAATTAATTAATTTTAATTGATTATTTAATTAAATTTAGTTATTTATTTTGATTTAAAAATTCGGGAAAAAAATAATTTCGAGTTTTAAAATAACATTTTAAAGGCTCGATAATTATTATTAAATTATTTTAAAGTCAGATTCGGGTGTTCGGACCCTATTATTTTATCATAAAATGATTCGGAGACACGTTTTAACTCCGAAAAATGTTCAAAAATTCGTATTAAATACCTGGAAAATCATTTTAACCCTGAATCTTCTTTGGAAAATTATTTTGGTCAAATATCTTACGTGCTATGTGCTACGTGCTATCTAATTAATGTGGTTTATGCCTATGTGGTTATTGTTTGACGGTTTTTGTTGTAACTTTCCATCCGTAAATCGGATTTGGGTATAACGAAAGGTAGATAAAAGCTTATGATGTCTATGTGACGATTAGAATAATATGAGATTAAATATTTAAAGATACTTGTGATGCCTAGCAGAGTCAGCGAGGTATAGAAAAGAAAACCAATAATCCATAAATAGAATCAAAACATAGAAAGAGAAGGCAAGCGATTGATGAATAAAAGCAAGGCATAGAAAAAGAAGGAATGTGATTGAAAAGTAAAACTGTTAGATGAGTACAAGTAAAGCTGGAAATCATATGTGATAAGGCAAGTACTTCTGAACCTTCTTCAAAATACATTACAAATATTTTTGAACTTTCTCATAACATGTTGCTATTATTCAACATAACTCCTGTTTTATATTGCAAGCCGCTTTAAACTGTTCAACCTTGAACCCTGATCATATCATTGAACTTGAGTTGTAATTCTTGTAAACCACCAATGGTTGATTCCCCGGATATAAACCATACAAATACAATACTACTCCATAAATATATACACACCATAAACCAAGTATTACAACAATATTTCTTGAGCATACAGAAACCTATATACCCTGTATTATCATTGAACCATTGTTCATAAGATACTTGATTCTTCATCAGGCTTGCAGTCGTTCTTCATATTTACACCTTGATAGACCATGGTGATACCTATGAAATGTTTTATGCTCTGAGATAAATGTTTTATCAATGTTAATTATGATTTTGTTTTTACTGAATTATATTGGTTATCACATTGAATCGTTTTAGAATTGGATAGTTTTATAAATGTGGAACAAATTCGTGGTCATATTAAGCCAATACGTGCCTTGGATCCGGTATTTGTGTGCCTTGCTCGGGGTTAGTGCGTGACTGATCAACAGCCTAACCTTGGTTTTTAACAATAAAAGTGAATGTCCAATTCTAATCATTACTTATCCAGAAACTTGATTCTTCTGAATCATTTCAATTGGTCACTGTTTAACCCCAATTATTGCTATTATGACTTGCTGAGCTAGTTAGCTCACTATTGCAAACTTTTTTATGTTTTCAACTGTTGAAAAGGAAATTGATGGTAACGAGGATTCCATGTCCAGTGTGCGAGCTAGGATTCCAGGTTAAGTTGGACCGAGCTAGCAGGAGCTTTATATTATAGACGAGTTATGCAAGATTATAAAAATGATATCATTATCATTTGTAAGTTCAACTAGTTAGGATTTGGTACGATGTATTAAAAGTTAAGATTGTGGCTTATTTTCATACTTTAACCTTTTGCGATCCGTGGTTATGTAAATAAAGGTCAATGCATATAATATTTTACATACAGGTTTATATATTGTGTGTGTGTGTTGTGAGTCCCAAACTTCTGACCCGGGTTTGGAGGGCGTCACAAAGAGGCTGCATAAATCATTGTTGATTTTGCTCAAGGTGATCTTCTTGCTGAATCTGAGCAACTACTGAAGGAAAAGAAGGCTCATCAGGAAGTATTGTCAAAATGGATGCAGTTATCAATGATCCTATATTTGAGGAGAGTACACAAGAACCTTCACCAACACTTACTGAAGCAGCTCATACTGACCCCACAAGAACCATCAGTTCAAAGTACTAATGCTGGTCTATTTCATCCTCCTGACAAGTCAAATACTGATGCTACATCAGATCCTAATACGGTTCATCCTTCAACTGCAACAGCTAATACTGATGACCCCCTACTGATTGCTAGTTTGCAAAAGCATTTTGATGTGCTGTTTGTTCCTCCACTATCATAACTTCCACTTGAGGACTCACCTTCAGGTATTGCTTATTCTCTTATATTGTTCCTCCTGTTTGTATGATTATAAATATTCTCTTATTTGAGGTTACCTCTATTTATATGACAAGCATACTACTCCTCTCATCCATCTCTTATTTCTTTGACAAATGTGTGACTGTGCTTTTCTGTGAGTGTGAAAATATTATGAGAGAAATTAAATTTTTGAGTAGCAGTCTCCTGTATTGGCAAAAAGAGAGGTAGTTTTGAGAAAATAATTTTATAAGTGTTTTCTTTACTTATAAACTTTCTTCTGTGAGAACCATATTACTCTCAAAAGTAATATATTGTGTGAGAAGTGATGAAATCACTTGAAAAGAAAAGAGAGATTTAGGTGTTACCTTGTTTATATTTCAGGATCTCATCAGGAACATACACCTATTGCTAAGGATTTTTCTAAAGGCAAAGCAATTCTACCTAGTTCTGCAAATTGTTCTAAGGGCCTGTCTAGTTCTGACTCTGATGATGATAGTGATAATGATGATTCTGACACAGCTCGGCTTAAGACTGCTATTGATGCATCTAAGAAGTCCAATGTTGGATCTTCTTCACATTTCAGTGAAAATCCTTCTTATTACAATGCTGATGCTGGGCATTTTCGACATAC
Source organism: Apium graveolens (assembly GCF_009905375.1). Classification (NCBI taxonomy): domain Eukaryota; kingdom Viridiplantae; phylum Streptophyta; class Magnoliopsida; order Apiales; family Apiaceae; genus Apium; species Apium graveolens. The sequence continues at coordinate 52,339,626 of NC_133647.1, read as the reverse complement.
TGAATATGATTTTAGATGGATACATGCAAATACTTCTATCTCATCTGCTGTTGGTATGCAACATGTTCACAGGGCCTATGATGAAATTTGAAATCCTGATATGAAATTGCATCTTAAGGCCTCTACTATCTCTGTCAAAGGAATTCATTCTGAAATTGCTGATATGAAGAAGTCTCATGCTACTGTAAAGGACAAGATTGATGCATTCATGATTAATACACCTACTTCAGATGAACTCACAAGTGTGAAAACTGCCATTAAAGGTGTAGTTCAATCTCAACAAAGCATGGATTCTAGACTTTCTTCTTTGGAAGATAAGGTATCTTCCATGGCTGACAAACTGGATGCTATATTTTCTCTTCTTTCAAATACTAATGCCAAAAAGGGGGAGAAGATAGTAACTACAAAATGTACACCAGGTTATATTCAGATAAAGGATAAAGATACTGATGATGATAGTGATAAAAATCCAATTATAAATGTTCCAATTGCTTTCACTGCTCAACAACCTCAACATTCTAAAAAGTTTGTTTTTTCAGGATAAGGGAAGTCTACTGGTGCTCATGAAGCTAATCACAAAACTACTGATGATGCTCCTGAGACTGGTGATGTTACAATCTATAACTTAGCAGATGCTAAAGGGTTATTCTTTCCTTACAGACACAAGAAAACAGGTGAAGAGATTATTCTATACTACAAAGATAAAAGGTTTGATCAAAAGAATGCTAGGAGTGCTCTTGAAATAATAACTGAAGAATCTCCTGATCTAACAACTGAAGAAGTTGTTAAAGGCTGTTGAAGTTCTTATCTACTAAACTAGGATTCTCTTGCAATTTCTTATGCATGTAATCAAAATTTCATGAAATGTACTCTTTTGATCTATTAATGAAATCTTTTGTTTACAAGACTTCATCTCTGTTATTTAGTTGTGTGTACATGTGATTGTTCTTATTGTAGCCTGTTAATCTCTAAATCATACATTTATCATGTATCCCGATGATGTGAATCTGATAGCTGATTTTGACACTGATGAAAAGGTGATCAAAGCATTGAATGAGTCAATTCTTACTACAGTAGTTACTTCTCGTAACTCAGAGGTTGATGAACAAGAAAGAATTGACAGAAGGAAAGCTGATCAAGCATGCAATGACTATGTGTAGAGAATTCTAAATTCAAAGAGAGAGCTATGACATAAAACAAAAGAGAAGATTTATGATTTATCTACAAGTTATGCTCCTCTCAACAAGCAGGATAGAAGATGGAAATACGTCTATTCATTCAGTTATCCTAAAGGGTTCAAGCATATTGAATATGTGTCAGGAGGACTAAGAGATCCTATTTCAGAACATGAAGATGTTGACAAGTCTATCAAGAAACCTTCTTTGGTGGAACATAATGAAAAGCTAAAGCTTATCAAAACATGAACCAGAAGAGGTATTGGTCATTCTGGGATGGAGATTCTGAGGTCTGATTTACTGGATACAAATATTTAGACTCACAATCTTGGTGAAAGAGTTACTCCTTCACATCTTGAAAAAGTTGAAGCGACAAAGATTGTATATAGGAAGATAAATGATAATGACGTCAGAGATGAGATTTTGTACTTCTTAAGAGATGGTAAAGTAAAGAGTTTTACTTTGCAGTAACTCTTGATGAAGACTGTGACAGAGTTAAAATATATTCACTATCTTCTTAGAGTTGAGAACAGTGTCACCGGAAATTCGTCTTCGATGATACTTGAAGTTATCAAAAGAAGTGTCATGACCAAAGATGATAAATACAATGGTGATTATGTTCCTATGTACAGAACTTATACTGGTCAAGAAATGAAGGTGCAAAAGGGAGATGCAGTTCTTAAAGTTTTTCTCAACAATCCTCAGTTATCATTTAGTCCTGATCATGAAGATGTTAGTTTAAACTTTATGCTGATTGTTGATCTTGAAATAAATAAAAGCTCAATTTCTAAACTGAGATAAGCCGTCTATCAGCTTAGAGAAGAGAGAGTTGAAGAAAAAACTTGTTAAAGTCCTTCAAGACAAGGAGGAAGAAAGGTTGAACAACTTATGGGAAACAACTATCAGTTATCTTAGGATACTAACTGAAGTAAGCTTTACTCCTTGTACATTTTGTAATTGGTTTTGGCATCATTGACAATGGAATTTGTGCTTCATTACATTAAGCATAAATTGGGGGAGACTGTTATGTGCCGATTATCAATGATCAGAAGAAACTCAGGATCTGACTGCGTTTAAATGTCATCAGTATTTGATGTATCGTCAGGATTTGATATATCATCAGTATTTGCATGTCATCAGCATCTGGAGGCGGTCAGCTAAGAAGATTGATTATGTTCCTTAGTTTGAGGAATAGATATCTGTTACGTTATGAGTCATAGGACTTTATCTACTCAGTTAAAAATATGTATCATTTTCAGTTAGTATTTGATAATGCATATCTTATATTGATTAGTAGCAGCTGTGTATTATATAAACACAGTTTAGGTCATCACATAGTGAATCAACTTGAGTATTATACGACCTAGCAGCTCTCAAGAACAACAGTATTTCTTGAGAGAGTTTGTAACCGTTTTTATCAGAAATATAAAAAACTGTTATATTTTTAATACTTGTTCGAAATATTTATAAAATTTTATCCAACTCCCCTTAAACAATTGTATTATTACTGTACAACATTCCGCAATGCAAGTTTCTTATTGATTATCGTAAAATGTCTTCCACATTTGAATTTATAAATCTTCTTTTGCCAAACAAAAATATAATAGTATTTACTTTAAAATTTGAAAAGATAATATGTAAAATGCATATCAATAATAAAAATAAATTTCAAAATTTATTTATACTTTACGAATTTAAATCCATGTCGAGCCGATTTTTTAGTTCAAGCTGAGATTTAATCGAATACGATATACAATCAATTTAGTTTATTTAATTAAACTGAGTTTAAAATTGATTTTGAGTTCGACTAAGATACCAGTTGAAGCCGACCTGACCCCGGACTCGAATTACATCCATATATCTTTGTCATTTCATTTATGTAAATTTTCCCATGGTTTTGTATCTATACTATATTATTATAAGCAGAATATTCTCTATTTGGTAGTCGGTTGCTCGGTACAGTTGTTTAGTATGACAAATAACAACCGTCAGATCTAAAGTTAGAAAGATGAGAACCGTTGGATGCAATAATAAAATATTATTATATTAATATTTAAACTGCTCTCATGGATTCAGGGTTCGATCCCCGTCAAGAACTTATTATATTTAAACTTTTATATTCTTTATTTTAACAATTTCTACAGGGCTCAAGTCCCGTGAATAACATATTATATTATATTATTTATTTTCAGTCAAGTCTCAAATTATTATAAAACATATATTGATATAAATTATTATATTTTTCAATTTATATTATAAAATATATTATTAAAAATTATCGAATATTAAAAACAAATTGTGTATCGTACGGATTATAAGCTAGTTATTATTAATACAAATAATAATCGGAGCCGCACCGTTGTAGACTTGTAGATAAAATATAAAAAGGTAAGTTGAAACATGTCAAAATCAGAATGCTGCAGCCCACATATCATAAACTGGTCTACTCAACACTTGATTTAGTCTCACTATTCTAGTGTTCTCGCTTTTGTGTATATATAATTAGCATCACCCTTGCTAAACCTTTTCTCACAATCACCAAATCCTCCCTTCCTTCCTTCGCCTAAACACCAAGCTTATTTTAGCAGCACTATGAAATCTGCCAGGCTATCTTACACTGGTTTTGAAGATTCCCATTTTCTTGAATCTTGCTTCCTTTGTAGAAAATTTCTTCATAACTGTGACATATTCATGTACAGGTAACTAATACAACCAATTTTCATTTTTTATTTATAGTTTTGAAAATAATCTTGATTTTGATGAGTAAAGTATGTGCTAATAATTGTTATGTGGGGATAATTGCAGAGGAAATACACCATTTTGTAGCCAAGAGTGCAGGCAAGAACAAATAGAAATAGATGAAGGGAGTGAAAGGAAGTGGAAAGTGTCATCATCTTCAAAGAGATCATCAACCAACAAATCATCCACCAAAACTGTGCAAACAGGAATCATAACTGTGTCCTGATTGAAATAAATAAAACATAGGATATATATATATATATATGTTTTTTTTCTGGGAACATGAACAATCCTCTCTTTTGGGAACTTGAAGAGAATCTTGGTTTTGATGATCTGTATGTATAAATATTGTGAGAAGCTAGATGACATACAAAACTTGTAAGTTGTACCCAACAAGAAAAGTCAGCATGGGAATGAGATTGAGAGAGGAGATTTGGCACCATACAATTTTGGTTGTCCCTCTCTATCTTGTTTAGAGAGGAGTACTCGTATTACTCTATGGTAGATCTGGTTTTGGTTTCTGGATCTGCTTTAGTTGTCCCTGTGGGTCTGCTTCAATAAATGAACACCATCATTTTTTCCAACAAATTTACTCTGCACGATCATATTTAATTTACACTTATATGTTTTGAGTCTTGACCAACTAAAACAGGAGATTGGATTTCACTTTAAGCTGTCGCCTGTCAGCACAGTAGTAGTTTGTTCTTGTACGGTTAAACCTTAGATAAATGAATACATTTCGGATAAGAAATTTTATTTATTGAATACATTTCGGATAAAATTTTTATTTATTGATATTAAAAAAATATTATTTTTATTATATTAGGATTGAAAAAATATATTTACTTAATAAAATTATTCGTTTATCGAATATTCATTTATTCATATTCTACTGCATTTAATACAAAACTGAAGTTAAAAGCTTACAACGTTGCAGAAGTTGAAGATTAAATCAAGCAAGGTTCAGGGATAAATGAATGAACAAAACAGATCTGTGTGTGTTTCAATTCGAGTAGCCACCTACCCCTCTCCCATTCGTTGCCAATTGGAACATGTTTTTCTATGATTAGTCACGTATATATGGCCAAACTCCTGATTTCCGGTAAAAAAAAGAGAACTAATTGAATCAGTACATCGAAACTTTGTTAACATGTTTGCTCAGATTTTTGCAATAAAGATAAGAATTCAAACACCCCATCAAAATTTTATTAACATGTGTGACGTGTTGTGCAAGGGAGACGTAGAAATATATTAGCTCAATCTCTCCATCACTGTATCAAACTTTGTTAGCATGTTATTACTACTATTTCTGCCCCTTCCAATTATATACACTTTTTATTTAATGTTCGATATGGGGACCAATCTGTAGCAACTGTTTGCTATTATTAGGTTGTTAACAAACAGTTTAAGGGCCGTTGGATGGGGGATTAACAGGTGAGATGGTACCCGGACCGCGGAAAGTTTCAGCGGTTGGTCTGGACGGACCGCGGAAAATTTCCGCGGTTGGGTGCTGTCCCCTTATCCCCAGCATCCCAACAGCACCTCATTTCACCACAAAAACACCAAAATTTTGTAGAAAAATTCTACTCTCTCCAAGTTTACATTTTAGGCGATTTTCATCAAGAACTTCAAGTTGTTTTGTCAATCCAAGGTATATTTCTTGTCTTAAATTTCTCATTTTCATGGCGGATAAATTATTTGCTCGCATGTTTCGTCATAAACGTCAAAATGAAAAAAAAGAGGCTATTGATTGTAGTTTACATCTTGATAGTTTAAATAGTAGTGAAGAACCTAAAACCCCTGTATATGTTGAAGATGATGATTTTGTAGATAGAAATGAGCAATTTATTAATTTAGATGACGATTTGGTTGATGTTGAAGATGAAAGTGATGGAAATGAGGTTGAAAATGAGGTCGAAAATGATAGTGATAATGTTGAGGGTGAGGATGAAATTGATAATGTAGAGGATGCAAATTTGTATGAAAATATTGATGGGGGGAGTTCCATATTTGAATCAAATTTTTCAAAGTGTGGATGAGGCCGGTCATTATGCTTTACGAAATGGATTTGCGATTAAAATTCAAGCTAGCCATCGTAATAAAGACAACGAGATATATGGTCGTTTATATGTTTGTAGGCTTTATGGAAAAAATGTCGTCGCCGAGAGTAGTCAAAATAAACGGCGTAGAGAGGTTCTTCCTAAAAGCGAGTGCAAGGTGAGGATGTATGTCAATTATCAAAAGAAAAAATGTCACTGGGAGGTAACTAGCCTTGAATTGGTACACAACCACGGTCTTGTTTCCCCTAGTAAGATGAATTTGGTACAACGAGAAAGACATGTCAACACCGCGACCCGTAGTTTGATAAAAACGCTTTATGGTTCGGGGGTTCGTAATTGTCAAGTGATGAATGTGATTGGTAACATTCATGGAGGTAATGACAAAGTTGGTTTCAATGTTCAACATGTTAGGAATGTGTTAAGAGACGAGAGGATGAAAAGGTTTGAGATTAGTGACACCCAAGCGGGGGTGGACTTGTTGCATAGGTTGAATGAAGAAAGTGGTTCTAAATATTTTATTAGGACCGAAGTCGATGAAGAGAATCGCTTGAAGTGTCTAGTATGGATTGATCCGATATGTATAATGGCTTACCAAAATTTTGGCAATGTTATGGCATTTCATACCACTTATCGGACAAATAGGTATGCAATGCCATTTGTCCCATTTACCGGAGTCAATCATCATTATCAATCGGTAATTTTCGGGTTTGCATTGATGCGGGATGAACACGCGTCGACTTTTGAGTGGATTCTTCGTACTTGGCTTGAAGGTGTGGGGAATAATCCTCCATTGACTATAATCACGGATCAAGATCAAGCCATGGCAAGCGCTATTGCGGTTGTACTCCCGAATACTACCCATTTATTGTGTTCTTGGCACATTAGTCAAAAATTCCCGGAGAAATTAGCTCATTATTATTCGGCTTTTCCGGAATTCAAGACGGACTTCAACAATTGCATTTATAAATCTCTCACCGAATGTGTTTTTGAAGCTAGATGGGCGTCGTTTGTGGAAAAGTATCACTTGCAAGATCATAAATGGTTAAAGGGGTTATATGAGTTGAAGCACAAGTGGATTCCTGCATATACTAGAAACAAATTTTCGGCGTTTCAAAATAGTACATCGAGGAGTGAGGGGATGAATTCTTTCTTTGATAAGTATGTGAGTTCGGCAACGGGTTTGAAGGAATTCATTGAAAATGCCCAAAAAGCATTGGCAAGGCAATTCATGAGGGAGAAGGAAGAAGATTATGTCACCATTAACCTAAAACGTCCTATGAAATTGCATACTACATTGGAGTATCATGCTTCTTGTATCTACACTAAGGAAATGTTTAGAAGATTTCAAGATGAATTGGTCGAGTCTTCAAAATACTTTGTTGAAAAAGACCGACGAGCTAGTGAAGAAGGGGAGAGAATGGGGGATGTTTATACGTACTATAGTTGTTATAGGCCCATGTCCGAGCCTACGAGAAGAAATGTTTATTTTGTGGCATTCGAGAAAGCAAGCTCTTTGGGAATGTGTACGTGTAGAATGCTTGAACATTTGGGGCTACCTTGTAGACACCTATTGGCGGTCTTCACTAAGAAACGGGTTTCGGAAATTCCCCCGTATTACATAAACCGGAGGTGGACAATGCATGCCAATAGAGTTGATGGTGTGTTGCCTTACAATTTGGATGTTGGACAAAGTCATGAGATGACCTCAACCGATCGATTTAATAGCATGACAATGTTAACCATGAGTTTTTGTCAAAGTAGCATTGCATCCAAGGAACGGTATGATTATGCCGTTGGAGTGATGAATCGAGAAATACCAATTCTCGAAAAAATGAGCGTTGATGGAATTAAATCTTACGAAAGCAATTCGCAAGCTCCAAATGCAAGTGCTCATGAAGAAACAATTCACATCGTCTAGTACCGAACATGAACAAAACCCAATGCACATCTCTGACACAACATGGGATGAATATGTAGTCCGCCTCGAGAACGGAAGGACCAACAGTAGCACTGGAAAACCCGGTAAAGCTACGTAATGCTTTATTCCATGCCCTCTGCAATGTATCTCCACCGACCCTCGATGCTTTTCTGATTTTCTTCACATGTCCTTTTCCAAGAACCATGAAGTAGGGATCCATGAAATAATAGACGGGTTTCCTCTCCCATATACCTCCAGTGTGAATCTCCTCCTCCCGAGTCCTTAGCAATCCCTGCAAGTATATATGAATGCAACAAGTAAAATAAATGCAACAAGTAAAATTAATGCAACAAGTAAAATAAATGCAAAAACTAAAATATATTAGACAACGAACAATACCATATAAGTGTATATGATCCTGTCATCAACCCATGTTCCTGGAGCCAGACTCTGCATAGCTGATGCATGGACGTGATAGTCCTGAACACTAAGACCACCGAGATTCCTCGGCGCCATCCCAAAGCCCCATCCCCAATCTGAATATATAGCATTCTTCTTTGTCATGCTGAGACTCTTAGTGATACTCCACTTCTCCTCTTTCATCCTGCGGGATGCAAGCTTCGCGGGCCTACTAAATGAGGCAATAGCCTGGGGTGGCTGAGACATATGCTGGGATGGCTGTGTCATGTCAACGACATCCTGGGCAGGAATGGCTGGAATGTCAAAGTCGTCAGCCAAAGGTGCAATGAAATCTGGTTTTATGTTCTGAAATGTGGGAGGTCTGTAGGCGGGTCCTTTGATCTTCTTCATCAACCGAGAGAATGGTGTGAGGAAGGTAGCAGAAATCCTCCCAAACTCCTCCACAAACTCAGGAGGAACCCTAGCGTCCAGCTGCTTCAACATATTAAGCCCGACAACCATCTACAAACAAAAACAAGCAAACATTTTTTCATTAATTTCACAAGAATATCATATCATCAAGATGAAACACGTGTGAATGCAAATTTTATAGTGTGTGGGTGTGTAATATGAAATATACATATTTGTAAAACACTTACAACTTCATAGCCCTCGAGGCTATCATACAACTCCCTCGTCTTGTACTGCTGCTGAGGCTGTGGATCGGGTTTCCCTATGCGCATACGAGATATATCAGCATACCACGCCATATAATCAGCCTCCGAAGCTATGTCTACCGAGTCATCAACAAGGCCATCCAAATCTGAACAGAACCTGGCCCATTTGCCAATATCAATAAACCACCGCACCAGCCAATCCTCCCCTGCAAACGTGGCATCCTTAGCCCCCCTGTAACCAACCATGTTCACCGGTGCCCGTGGAATCTGGGGACTAGAACCAAACTGTCTCGACACCCTGTCCGGATGCTGCCACTCGACCACGTCGTAACATACAAGGGGAACTCGACCGCACCCAGCTAACTGTGCCTGTATCATCTCGCTGTCCATAACATCCTCGAACCTAGCATACGGCCTCCAGACCACCTCATCACCAGCAACACCATCAAACTCACCCCTATAGAACGGTTAGCTGTGGTGAGGGCCTGACATCCTGCGCTTCTTCGAAACCCCGACATGAGTATCACTAGCATAGGCCCATCCCTCAGCAACCGGATAATCCTCCTGACCGGGAGATCGTAAAGGCACGCCAATACGAGGAAATCTCTCGTAAGACCAAACCTGTAACACCCAGACACAACAAGCAATGCTCTTGCTGCCCTTCCTTGCAGCAATCTCCAAACCCCGGTATATATGAGCTAACACAGCTGCACCCCAAGCATAATAAGGAATCTCCCGCATATTAATCAACGGGTGCATATACCGAACATGAACAAAAGAGCGGTTGATGCTGGGGAAGAGGATACAACCCATAATGAATACAGATATGCCTTGGTATGTACAACCGTGGCCCTCATATTGTTCTTCTCAGGCTTCTGTGCACCATATCTCTCAAACAACCACCCCAGCTTGATGTTATTCCGATACAAAGCCTCCTTCACCTCCTCCTCGGTCAAAGGCTCAAACCAATTATTAGCAAAATACGCCGCCTTGTTCTCTATCACCCCACAAGTCAGCGCATCCCCCTGAACTGGCACCCCTAAAATAAACCCCACATCCTCCAATGTAACAGTCATCTCGCCCTGCCTCGTGAAAAAAATGTTGGTCTCAGGTCTCCAACGCTCCACCAAAGCAGATATCAACCGAGTGTCAGTAGCCAAGACAACAGCAGGGTCTGCAAAAATCCCAAACCCAAGCATGTGTAGCAATTCCCGCTGTGGTCTTCTTAACTTCCACAAGTGCAATGACTTGTTCCCCGAATAGCTCTGCAACTCATCTCTCCCTGCACCATCCCAAACATCCTCACTGACGTGATACCGATTGTCCCAAATAATATTATGTGCGTTAGGACCCGACAACATATTCTCGAAATCATCAAAATTATCCATACCTGAAAATATTGTCAACAAAATTCATCAATCACCACAATAAAAACACCACAACGTACACAATAAAAACAATCATATTACGTTAATTCAATTTTACATACACTAAATTAATTCTAAATTAACACTAATTTATCCTAAAAATCGAATTAAATCAATTCCAAATTATGAACCCTACAAATTCTAAAAATTCGAATTTAATCATATTACGATTCATATGTTAATTCATACATTATTTAACCCTAAAATTTTGAATTACATACACAAAATAAGATTTACAACAAAAGAAAAATATAAGTTTATATCCTAAAAACATAAGTTTAACCCTATATATTCGAATTATCACTAAAATTGTATTGTAACACTAAAATTCGATTTATAAATAAAATAAGGTTTAATAATTCGCATTATCCTAAATATTATCCTAAAAAATGGATTTTACTATTTAGCACTAAAATATCACGAATAATTATAAATTTATTCATAAATTGTCACGAATTTATCCTAAATTTATTCCAAATTTATTCCAAAATATCCTAAATTTATTCCAAAATATTCGAATTAACACTAATATTCGAATTAAAATTAAAAATTCGAATTTAATACACTAAATTAATTCTAAATTAACACTAATTTTAATTCCACAAGGATATTAAAATTTCAAATTAAAATTGTAAATTCGAATTAAAATAATAAATTCGATTATTAAAATTTCGAATGGAAATTATAAATTCGAATTAACATTAAAAATTTGAATTTAATACACTAAATTAATTCTAAATTAACACTAATTTATCCTAAAAATCGAATTGAATCATGTCCAAATTATGAACCCTAGAAATTCTAAAAATTTGAATTTAATCATAGTATGATTCATATATTAATTCATACATTATTTCACCCTAAAATTTTGAATTACATACACAAAATAAGATCTACAACAAAAGAAAAACATAAGTTTATATCAATAAAACTGTAAAGAACATAAATGAATCGATTATATACCTTAATAACGGAAAAGGAGAATGATTTAAGGTTGGGTTTCTGTGATTGTTGCTTGTGCTGGGTCTGCTGGCTGTGTGTTTGTGTTTGTGTTTGCAGGTTGCGGCTGTGTTTATGTATATAAGTTTGAGAGAGACTGTGTTTGTCAAGAACTAGGTAAACAAAAAACGCTAGCAACCGCTGAAAATTTCCGCGGTCCGTGCGGAGGGGTATTTTGGTAATTACCACGGACCGCTGAAAATTTTCGCGGTCCCTTTGGGGCTGTTTTAATTACCAACCGTTAGATCCACCATCCAACGGTGGAGAAACTGTTTGTTGTATACCGGTCTACAACAAACGTTTGTTGTAGACCGGCCCCCGTTCGATATATATTTTAAGGTGAATATAAATATATTTTCATAATATTTTTTTGAATTTTTTTTATTAAACTTTAAAAAACAATTTTTATTTAAAAAAAGAAAATTTAAAAACTATTTATAAAATTATAATATAAAGGAGTGTTGAGCTTCGTTCCCAATTGTATACACATACTACTTAGGGGACAGAGGGAGTACTTGTTATTGCAATTTCAGTCTACCAACTATATTTTTTGCTATGTAAGCCAATATGAAGTACAAAAAGAAAAGTAATTGTTAAGCTATTTAGTATAAAATTGAAAAATATCGAAATTTGTTTACTGTATTACTCCCTCTGTCTCGTATTACATATCCCTTTTGAAAAAATAAAATATATTAAGGAAAATGTTAGTTTGATAAGGTTTTCCACCAAATACCCTTTGTTACGCCCAAATCCTTTCGGTCGTGTGAACAGGCTTCGGCTGGATTGAAGATGGCTTCGGCCGTACCTGAAAGTGAAGAGAATGCAAGGGTTTGGGCCCCCGATTCACCTCCGGTGTGAGAATCAGAATCTGGCTGTAAAATTAGGGTAGTAATACCAGAGAAGTAAAGTGTTGAGAATGTGTGTATATTTTGTCTTACTTTACAAGGATTTTTATACTCAATCCTGCAATGAATGCTGATCCGTTACCAATCATCAAGGCGGGAGGGAAAAGGGGGCGTTATGTCCCTTGTCCAACGGTCCTCAGCTTCCGTGGGCCTTCGTTACGCGGGCCTGAAGGTCCTTCGGCCCAGTAGCATAACCGCTTAATGGGCCTTCGTTCAATGGGCCTCATTGGGCCTATAACCAACATGTCCCTGTCCTTCGGCTGGGCTTTCGGGCCGGCCGACGGACACCGGTCTCGGCCCATATTGGGGTGAAGGAACCCTAGGGTGGTCGTTTCAGTCCCGCTTCGATCTCTGGTCGTACACGTGGCAAGCTTATGGGGACTTGCAATGCATTGATGACAGCTGGTGGCACATCGTTCCATGACTTAATCTCAGCCGTTGAATGCCAACCGTCTTGATCTGGGACATCCATTTCAAAAACCGCCAAACGTCGCTCTTCTAAATTTATTTTAGGCGCCTATATAAGCCCATTTATATGTTTCATTTCCTTTTTATCACTTTAGCTTCTCCATAGACAGTGACAAATTGCGGTGAATCTCTCAATTACGGGTAACAACAACTCCATCTTCCCAAATCATCCCATTTTAATCCAAGAACATCTTCGAATAAGTAAGTCTCTTTTCTTGTTTTCCAGTTTTGAATTTGCATGCTAGTTTTCCGTGTTTTAGAGAGTTTGCATGTGGACTTAGTGGTTTTGTTCTGGGTGCATGGGGTTTTTTCTGGGTTTTTTGCGTGTGCTATTGCGTTTTTATGGGGTTTTTGGGTATTTCTGGGTAGGTAATATAGGTTTCTGGGTTTTACCAATTCTGAGGAGGCCCCAAGGGTTTAAAGATGGCATGCGAGGCATTTTCTGACCAAGAACGTTCTTCAGGATTTCTTGGTTTTAGAACGCCCTTCGGGAGCCGACCCAGGGCTTAATCAGGTGGTCTGGAGCGATGTTTGCGAAAGGCTCTGTAGGCAAGAACATCCTTCGGGTGGGCTTGGCTCCGGAGCAGCCTTCGGAAACAGCCTCCGGGGTTCTGGTTCGTTCGGTCCTGGGAGGTGTACTCGGGTGCTTACTTTTTCTTTTATCTGCTAATCCCAGTACATGGACTAGTGTCTCTCTGTTCCTGATACAGGGACATGGACCGAGCAGAACGTCCCCCAGATTCTTGAGACCCCCTATCCAACAGCTTGGTGGGAACGTCTTTCATTCGCCCCGAGCGGACGGGGCGGGCCTTATACGGTTCGGCTCCCGACTACCCCGCAGCCAATAACAGATCTGATCTGACGAAAGGGCGCATATTTCAGATGTACGCTGATTACTCCGTCCCTCGAGGGCTTTGTTGGCTGTACGCGCCGAGGGAGGGTGAAAGAATCTACGACACTCTCGGGGTACCAGACGGATATGGAGGCTGCGCCGTAGGGATTTCGGAGGCGGCCTTCAAATGTGGCTTGAGGGTGCCACCGTTGAAGCTGATTAAGCACCTCTTCTTCCAGATGGGTATCGCCCTCGGGCAGATGGATCCGAACGGGTTCATCCATATTAACTATTTTCGGAACAGGTGTCTTCATGCCGGGATCGCACCCAACACTCGCCTATTCTGGTATCACTACGATTTTAGGAGGAATCCGAAGAGTGCTGGTTTTTACACCATCGCCCGTCGGGCAGGGCAACCTGATTGGACGGCGACCAACTCGAACAATAAATCTCTTCACACCCATTGGTGCTATGTGAGTGGTCCAGGGTTGGCGGCCATGTCGGTTTGGCGGGACGTAAACCCCGCACTGCTTCTCATGCCGAGCTTGACCTTGGAAGAGAAGGAAAGTTACACGGCGTTGGTCGACGTCAATGTGAAGAATTTGGGTCCCGGAGAGTTTCGGGACAAGGACTGGCTCTTCAGCTTGTGGGGTGGGGGTAACAAAACTTCTTCCTTGGTTTTCTCTTTAGTTTTGTCCCAGCGCCTGTATTTGCTTTTTCTTATCATGCATTCGGTTATATATATGCTTGGACTGACTTGTTTTCCCTTCTTATTTCAGTGTCTTCAAGGGAGGCCCTGATCGAGAGAAAGAAGGCCAGGGCGGCCGAGAAGAGGGCAGCCGAAGAGGCGGCGAAGATAGCTGCCGATAAGGGGGCTACGCCCGATCCATCTGAAGGCACAGGCGAAAGGGCCCCGATCGAGAAGCCTTCGTCACCCCGTCAATCTCGAGTGGCTTCTGAGGCCGAGGAGGGGGACGATCTGGAGTACATGGGAGAGGGGAACCCTTCCAAGAGGACCCAGAGCAAGGAAGGGATTGCGCGTTTTTATCTCCCGGGGTGGGGCGTGCTCACGTCCGACAATACTGTGTACCCAGCCCGGCAATCCATGAAGGAGGTGGCTTCGGATCTCTACCATGGCCTTCAGCTCCCGGTTGACCTTCCGACCTTTACTTCGGCCTCTGCTACCGAAGCCTGCACGGAGCTTCTGTCCTTCCTGTCCTTGTAATGTTTTTAATCTTTATATTTTTCTTCCATCTTTTTCCTTTCGGCCTCTTTTAGTAATGTTTCTGTCGTCCTTTTGCAGGCTGCCCCTTGGGCCGCAGCCGTGGAGGATAAGGTTAAGGATATGGAGACTCGCATGGCCGAGGTGAAGGAGTTAGAGAGGAGGGCTACGGCGGCCGAGGAGGAACTTGTAAGGGTGAAAGCCCAGAATGAGGTCGAAGCCGCTGAGCTGAAGAAGGATAGATCTCGGCTGGAGACTGAGTTGGAGAGGGCGAACCGGAGGATCTCCCATCGGAATGTCCAGCTGAAGAGGTCCCGAAAGGAGCTTCGGAAGAAGCAGAAGTAGCTGGACCAAACGGAGGAATGCTGTTTCCAGTTCGGCGCTGATTATGTCCTGGAGAAGGCCCATGGCCCGAACTGGGACTATAAGCAGTTGCTGGACGACAGCCTGGAGGATCCTATCGGTCGTCCAGCAGTCGAAGTCCCTCCCGTCTCCTCCGGCGAAGACGAAGAGCTCTCGGATGAAGACTCTCAAGCTTGAACCTTCAGCACTGAGGTGCTTGACATGACGAAAGATGATCTTGTTGCGAAGTTTGCCGTTGGTGTTTTCATGGTCATACCCAACTCTTGTAGTGGCATTCTTCGTCCGTCTTTCTGTATTTCTATTTTTTTTTATAATCGGTACTCTTTTGTAATTGGTACTTGTAGTTGGTACTCTTTGTAATTTAACTAGCCTTCGGGGTTTTATATTTTAATGCATCTTTTGTTTTTCATCAGCATTGTCCGACTGCATTTAATTGTTCGCCTTAAAAATGAATCGTATCTTCGGCATTATTGGTGCCTTAACGAAAATTGTATGAAAATTGTATCTTTGGCTTCGTTCGCCTTAACAACCTTGCGAGATGAATTGTATCTTTGGCTTCGTTCGCCTTAACAATCTTACAAAAGGAATTGTATCTTTGGCTTTATTCGCCTAAACAATTTTAATAATTTGAATAAAATGAATCGTATCTTCGGCTTTATTCGCCTCAACGAACTTAATGAATTATTCTTACCCCCTACGGCCCCAAGGTTTAAGGGCTGAAGGGGAGTTCGGCGGTTAATCCATTTACTCAATTCAGGCGAGGACATGGGTGTTGATCTTTTTGGCGATTGCCCCCAGATCAGCAGGTCATCTTCGGGATCGCCCCTAAACCTGGTTGGATTAGTCTCATTATCGAGGCCGAAGGACCATGTTCTTCCTTTTGATCACCCCGGGACAGGGGTTCCTTGGGCCTCATTAAACAAATAATTAAGTTAAGCTGAATGATAGGGCGTTATTCTAGGATTGCCCCTTAAGGCCCTTAATTCGGGCTTACCGATTTCAAGTTGTCACAATAGCATAGTGATGTTCAATTTTTGGGCGATTTCCCCTTGTGTCTTTTAATCAACAAATTAGACAAGGGCGGCGGCCGATGGGGTTATCTTCTTCGGGATTGCCCTCAGATAATACTCGATTGGCCGCAGCACGTATAAAGAAATTTTGACAGGAAATGCATCTTTATTTAATCAGATTGCTTACATTTTTCACATATAATTGAAATACAAGCTTTTAAGAAATTTCTTACTGATAAAATTTTCGAAGGCGACTGGCATGCCAAGTGTTTTTAATTGATTCGCTTGAGAATGTTTCGAGCTTATAGGTTCCGGGGCGAACGACTTCGGTCACTTTGTAAGGCCCTTTCCAGTTCGGCTGGAGCTTTCCTTGTTTGGCCGGCATAGATGCGGCCAACTATCTTAGTACTAGGTCTCCTACTCCGAAGGCCCTTTTCTTCACATTGGAGTCATAGTGTTGTGCCGCTTGCAGTAAATACCTCATATTCCTTTGATGGGCGGCTTCTCTTTCTTCCTCTAGCAAGTCTACGTTCGCCTTCAACCCGAAGCTATTAGTTTCCACATTGTAGGTCTCGGTTCGGTATGATTCCAAGCCCACTTCAACAGGAACTAGGGCCTCGGTGCCATAAGCCATTCTAAAAGGAGTTTCTCCGGTCGATATCCGGGGGGTGGTTCGGTAGGCCCATAAGATCCAAGGGAGTTCTTCCGCTCATCTTCCTTTTGCCTCGCCCAGCCTCTTCTTGATTCCCCGGAATATCACTTTGTTCGCCGCCTCGATTGCCCCATTTCCCTGCGGGTGGGCGATTGAGCTAAATTTCTGTTCAATTCCGAAGTGGTGCAGAAACTTGCAGAATTTGTTTCCAATGAACTGAGTTCCATTATCTGAGATGCAGGTTTTCGGAATGCCAAACCGGAGAATGACCTGCTCCAAGAAGAACTTTTTAGCGACTTCTTCGATTATGGACGACAGAGGACGGGCTTCGACCCATTTGGTCATGTAGTCGATGGCGATTATGCAGTATTTCGCTTGCTTCGTGCTAGTGGGCAGTATGCCGACTATATCCACGGCCCATACGGCGAATGGAATTGGGCTTAGTACAGAGGTCATTTCTTCTGGAGGTTGCTTCGGGACAGTGGAGAACAGCTGGCATTGTACACATCTCTTTGCATAGTCGATGGCGTCTGCCTTCAGAGTGGGCCAGAAGAATCCCTGCCGAAGAATTTTAAAGGCGAGTGACCGACCAGCCAGGTGCTCGCAGCAAATTCCTTCGTGTACTGCCTCCAAAGCCTGTTGCTGTTCTTCGTTGTTCAAACAGCGCAGAAGGGATTGACTGACTGATCGGCGATACATCCGCCCATTGATTATAGTGTAGCTTGATGCTCTGTATTTAATTTTCAGGGCATCTTTTCGGCCGGGTGGTAGAATGCCTTTCTCCAAAAAGTTCCTGAGGGGGGTCATCCAGTCGCTTCTCTGGTGAATCTCTAGGCACTCTTTCTTCTCGATCGAAGGCATCTTGGCTTCGGTGAGGTAAATAGAACTAGTTAAGTTCTGTGTCTCGGCCGAAGCTAGCCTGGAAAGGGCATCTGCCCTAGAATTGTTCTCTCTGCCAATTTGACTTAGTTCAAAGGTTTCAAATGATAAAGAAGCATCACGTACCTTGGCAGCATAGGCCTTCGTTCGGGGATCCCTTTGTTCATACTCCCCCGTGAAGTGTTTCAAAACCAACATGGAGTCGCTGAAGGCCCTTAGGTGCTTCGCCTCGAGGCTTCGGGCAAGCTTCATTCCTGCGAGGAGGGCCTCATATTCGGCCTCATTATTTCTCAAGGAGAAATCGAACCTTATGGCTTCGCATATTTCAAATCCTTCGGGGCTGGATAGGATTAAGCCGGCCCCATACTTTTTTCCGGCTACCGATCCATCTACAAAGAGCTTCCATTTTCCTGGGATTTGGATTAGTTGTTCATCAGGCGAAAGATCCTTCGGACCCGAGAATGTGCACTCAACCATGAAGTCGGCCAAAGCCTGAGCCTTAATTGCCGTTCGGGGAACGTATTCGAGATCAAATTCCCCGAGTTCGATGGACCATGCTACGACTCTCCCAGAGGCTTCGGGCCTAGTCAAAAT
Source organism: Apium graveolens (assembly GCF_009905375.1). NCBI lineage: Eukaryota > Viridiplantae > Streptophyta > Magnoliopsida > Apiales > Apiaceae > Apium > Apium graveolens. Next base: position 52,321,307 of record NC_133647.1, on the reverse strand, counting down.
TTTCTTCAAAGGTTGGCTGGTGACAACTTGGACCGTCCGTCCTTGGAAATAATGTCGCAATTTTTGGGAGGCCATAACCAACCCATATGCGAATTTTTCGGCGTTGGGGTACCTTGTCTCTGCGTCCTTAAGGACATGGGACACGTAAAACACAGGATGTTGATTACCTTCATAATTTTTCACGAGGACGGCCCCCAGAGTTCTATCGGACACAGCTAGATAAAGCTGAAGAGTTTCCTTCGGATCGGGCCTCATCAAGAGTGGTGCCTTTGTTAAATATTCTTTTACTTCTTCGAACGCCTTTTGGCATTCGGGCCCCCACTTAAAATTCTTTGACTCTTTGAGCACGACGAAGAAGGGAAGTGCTTTCTCGGCTGACCGGGAAATGAAACGCCGAAGGGCGGCGAGCCGGCCCGTCAATTTCTGTATATCTCTAATGCATTTGGGAGGTTCCATATTGATAACCGCTTCGATCTTCTCCGGGTTCGCCTCTATTCCCCGGGCGCTGACCATGTACCCGAGAAACTTTTCACTAGAGACTCCGAAGGTACATTTGTTTGGATTGATCCTCATGTTGTTCTTTCGGAGAGTTTCGAAGCATTCCTTTAAGTCTTCGGCATGATCTCGGAACAGTGACTTCACTATCATATCATCCACGTATACTTCCATGTTCCTCCCGATAGGCTCTTTAAAGACTTTGTTCACCATTCGCTGGAATATGGCTCTAGCGTTCTTCAGTCCAAAGGGCATTTTAATATAAGCATAAGTCCCCTTCGGAGTTATGAACGCTGTCTTGGGCACATCCCTATCATTCATAGCAATTTGATGATAACCAGAAAAAGCGTCCAAAAAACTAAGTACCTCATATCCTGCCGTTGCGTCTATTAGTTGGTCGATGTTAGGCAATGGGTAGTGATCCTTCGGACATGCTTTGTTGAGGTTAGTGTAATCCACGCACATCCTCCATTTCCCATTCGACTTCTTCACGACCACCACATTGGCTAGCCAGTCAGGATACTCGATCTCCTCGATAAATTTGGCCTCTAAAAGTTTTTCCACTTCGGCCTCTATTACCTTCTGTCGTTCGACTACAAATGTCCTCTTCTTTTGCTTTACCGGCTTGGCCTCAGGCTGCACATTCAAGCAGTGCATTGCCGTCTTGGGATCCAATCCAGGCATATCTTCGGGCCCCCAGGCGAACACATCATGGTATTGCCGAATGACAGCTATTACCTTCGCCTTCAGATCCGACCCCATGTTTTTGCCTATCCGGACCATCTTTCCCGAATGGCCCGCGTACAACTCCACTTCTTCGGTCTCTGGGTTCGAGAGATCGGCCCCAAATTTCTCCAACTCAATGTTCAATGTTTCCCGACTTCCGCTGGGTTCGGATTCTACCCGCTTCCTCTTTCCGGTTCCATCCGGTCCTTCATATTCCTGATCCTTCTGAAGGTCTTCGAGCATTATGATTCGGGCGGTTTTCTGATCGCCCCTCATTTCTCCTACCCCTTTTTCAGTTGGAAACTTGAGTTTGAGGTGAGGTATAGATTTCACTGCTTCGAAAGTTGATAAGAAGGGCCTGCCAAATATCACATTGTATGGGCTTTCAATCTGAACCACATAGAACTTTACCAGCTTCTCGGCGGTATATGGCAACTTGCTCAGGAGGACCGGAAGAGTAATCGTTCCTTCAAACTGAATAGGATGTCCTCCGATGGCATAGAGGGGAGCCTCGTTACAGGGCTCTAGTTGCTCTCCCGCCAAGTTCATCTTACAGTATATTTTGTGGAATAATATATTGGCTGAGCTGCCGGTATCCACCATCACTTTCCATATCTTGTTCTGCTCGATGATAGGATTGATGATCAGAGGGTCTTCGTGCGGGCGAATGACATCCTCATAGTCTTCATTGCTGAAGGTCATGGGCATGTGGGGCTTTGCCTGTCCGAACTGATACAGATTATACACCTGTCGGACATACTTCTTCTTTGCTGTCTTGCTATCCTTATCCAGGATGCTTCCCCCGGATATAGTTTTCACTTCGCCCCGTATCCTGTCCCTTCGCTCTGGCTCATCGGCCTCTGCTTCCTCCCCCGGGTTCTCCTTCGGCCCCAATCTATCTCTCAGATCTCGGACGAACTGATTAAGCTCTCCGTCTTTGATCATGCGCTCAATGAGCTTCTTGATGTGATAGCATTCATCAGTATTATGCCCCTTGTCCCTGTGATAGTCACAATACTTATCGAGATTTTTCTTGTGGTTCGGGACTTTCATCTTGGCGGGGCGAACGAATCCTGGTTTGCCCTTTATCTCATGGAGAATCTTGGAGATCGGCGCATTCAAGGGAGTGAACACGGCCGAATCTCTATCTCGACGTCGTTCAGCCCCATGATCTGTTTCCTTCCTTCCTTTCTGCTATCCCTCCGGTCGGATCCTGATCTTGAGCCCTTATATCGATCGGCTCGCTTTGATCGGTCGTCCCTTCTTGAGTCTTTATATCCTCCAATACTTTCCATCTTTCGGCGAATATTCTCGCCTCTTACATATATATCATTTAGGGATTTTGGGGGAAAATCGTAAAGAGATGAGCGAAGCTTTTTACCTTTATAGGGGTCTAGCCCCGCCGTTCGGAAGCCCATTGCTTTGATTTTATCCAGATTGGTGACCATCCCCACTTCTTCCTTGAACCTAGCGAGATAATCCCCCAGCTCTTCATTCGCCCTCTGCCGACAATGGACCAAGGCTTCGTTATCCTTCGCCTTTCGGCATAGGTGCGAGTAGTACTTTAAAAATTTCCTCTTTAACTGCTCGTAAGACCCGATGGACCGAGGCTTCAGGGATTTATACCACATCGAGTCAGACCCTTTGAGATAAGTCTTGAACATTTTGCACAGCATGATATCGTTGTGGCCCATCCCAACCATCAGGAGTTCGTACTTTTCACAGTGGTCCTCGGGGTCCCCTTTCCCGTTGAACTCACTCATCTTGGGGAATTGTCTCTCTTCGCCCGGAGGGGGTCGGTACAGTTCAATCTCTTGCGTTATGACAGGTTCTCGATCGGGCCTCCTATCTCCGAACAGGGCCTTCTCTAAGCGATTGAGCCTGAGGCGGGATCCATCGGGCTCCTCGTCTGAATCGGAAGAATAGGGTTGCTTTGCCCTCTTCCTTCGGGGATGCGAATCAGAGTCAGACTCATCTTCTTCGTCATACGCCCTACGTTCCCTTCTATCCTTATGTGCTCCGCCGGCCTCTTCGGCCCGCATCGCTTCCCTCAAGGCTCGTTCTTGCAGTTCAATTTCCTCCCTTTGCAGTTGCAGGGCTTTCAGCCGGAGCGCATCGGCTTCTCTTTTCTTGGCTCGCGCTTCCGCTTCTTTGTCAATCTGATCCACTTTGGTCTTACCCTTCTCCGCTGCCTTTTTTCGCCCGGATCTTTAGGAGTAAGGCCTCTTCTTCAGAGGTTAGCGTGAGAACCCCGTCCTCGTCAACTAGGGAGGATGGTTGTCCCTTGTCGGTGAAACCAGGTGGCGGTGAATGCTCATAAATTTCTGTCATAGTCTTCCCAACTTGTAACTCTCGTACTTCCCACAGACGGCGATAAATGTTACGCCCAGATCCTTTCGGTCGTGTGAACAGGCTTCGGCTGGATTGAAGATGGCTTCGGCCGTACCTGAAAGTGAAGAGAATGTGAGGGTTTGGGCCCCCGATTCACCTCCGGTGTGAGAATCAGAATCTGGCTGTAAAATTAGGGTAGTAATACCAGAGAAGTAGAGTGTTGAGAATGTGTGTATATTTTGTCTTACTTCACAAGGGTTTTTATACCCAATTCTGCAATGAATGTTGATCCGTTACCAATCATCAAGGCGGGAGGGAAAAGGGGGCGTTATGTCCCTTGTCCAACGGTCCTCGAGTAGTGGGCCTCGGCCTGAGCTTCCGTGGGCTTTCGTTACGCGGGCCTGAAGGTCCTTCGGCCAGTAGCATAACCGCTTAATGGGCCTTCGTTTAATGGGTCTCATTGGGCCTATAACCAACACCCTTATTTATGCATTGAAAAATGAGAATTGAACTAAGTTTTAAATTTGTATTGAAACAAGAGATGAACTAATAATTTAAGACAATTTTTTTTTCTAAAGTGACATTTATATGGTGACACAGGGAGTACTATCTAAACTCACCCAACTAGTTCCGCAGTAGTTCTCAATCATTCGGGAAAAACAAGGCTTCGTCTTAAGTCTTAACAAAGGCAAAACCAACGCTTTCTTGCTTTCTTTTAACAGAGTAAAGTTAAATAATCAAGATAATCGCATACCAAATTTTGGCTATAACAATAATTATGGAGAAACAAAGGCTATACTATTAACATTACAAAGTTGGAAACCATCACGTCTCTTTCCAAGCCGGCCAAAATTTTCTACGTACATGTATGTACTTGTAATAACTAGGGACCAATACTCGCGCTACACAAGCTATTTTCCATTATATTTTACAAACATTATTATTATTAATAATGATTATCGAGACAAAGGTGTATAACTTAATATCATTTTGAGTATCCAAAGGTACTAAACTTTTATGTCAATTTCATTATTCGGTCTCTAAATAATTTTGACAATGCAAAATAGAAATGATTATGCATATTTAGCTATGATGAGGGATAATTTACTTTAGGTGTATAATTGATATTAAAAATTAGTGCTATCATATAAAAACAAAAGATATAATATGAACTACACGATTAAAGGAATGTGATAAATTTAATTATCAAATGATGTCTGAAAAACAGTTTATTAATTTTTTGTGTAAAAAGATATCAAACACCGATTACCATAAAAGTGAAATCAAATCAAATCAACTACATAAACATATGCAAAGACCACTCTCTTGCAGGAAAATAAATAGTTTTCAGTTCTTGATTTATTGAAAAGAAAGAAAGTAGAGCTTTTCAAAGACAAAGCTTCCAAGTATGATACCAACATCAGCTTTCATGGTTCCTGCAACACACAAATCAGACCCATACACATGTCATATTATTACATATAGAGGTTCCAAGTTCAACTATAAATCGTCAAGCATATATTTATCTCACCTTCTTAATCTTTTTAGCTACAAAGTTGCTTGAATTCGGAGTATCAAACAGCTGAATGACCTCTAAGTTCTGCCAAAATACATCAAAATGTGTATGAACATGTCAAACAAAATGTAATGGACAAATGTATAAAACCCCAGTTACTATTGCAGATTTCAGAGTCACATCAGATAGAATGAATGATGAACTCTTGGTAGCAGGCGAATAGTCTAGAACTTTTGCAACAGACGACATGTCATACAGGTTTGTAGCCTAAAAAACACGACCATCACCATTGATGTTTGCTTCAGACAAAACCAGCTTAACTGTTATTTCTTTACCGACTAATTCACTCAGAATAGATGGTATGACCATTCTAGAATCCTCCTTTGAGATATAAAGCATGGTAAACAAATTTAATATAATTAAATAAAGATAATAGTATTTAATCTACATACAATTACCTTCTTGGTTTCATTCAATAGGTTAATTGTAGTAGTATGAACAATCCGTTTAACAACACGGTCCATGAGGATGACATTACATGCAAAAGTGTTATCATCAGCTAAGATAAAGACCCTGAACCTGTAAAGTTATACAGCAATATAAATTAATAAATTTCAAGAGATAAATTATAATATCTTAAAAGTAGTTGCTCAGAATATACCTTTTCTCGCAATATGGAAAATTACGCTTACAATCTACACAATTAAAGTTCTTCTCAATCTTTTCAGCTTTATCGTGAAAAATGTTACAACTATTGTACCACCAGTTGTCCTCGTCTTCAATTTTCACGTTTGTGAACATAACAATTACACTTTTCTACACAAGGTTAGTATTATAAGATATAATTTATATGATACTTGTTGAGTATACAACGAAAACAAAACCCAAATCGAATAAATAAGAACAAGAAAATAAACGATAATCACACAAGACAAAGATTTATATGGTTCGGAAATTCCTACTCCACAAGCCGCACTAATTTTGTATTGATCTCTCACAATTTGTTGTGTTATGATTTTACAATTACATGAGTATTTATAAGAGAAGAAACTAGGCCTAAATCAAAAGTGTAATATCCCGTATTATAAATATTATTTGAATATATATATATATATATGTGCTTTTATGATTTATAAGGAATAAAATGGTGGATATTTTATTCTTGTTTGACGAGTTGGTGTTATTAAATGGTAATGTGCTAATTGTTAAGTGTTGTATCTATCCTTGTTAATTTAGAAAATATTTACTTAAATGTATTATTTTCAAAAGTTTATTTCAAAACCGATCATTTTATTGATATCGGTAAATTGAGTTCGTTTTGTAATATTATGGATTGAGTGGATATTCTGTCAGCTATGTGTTGTATGTAATATTAATTGTGTGGAACTCAGTTGTGATTGAGGATTATTTGTATTATTAATTACTGAGTCGTATCGTTTTGTTTTTGTCTTTAAAAGTGATTTTATTGAAAATTTAATTTCATAAATATTTAAATTTTCTTTAAAATTATTTTTATGACTTTATAATTACAATAATTATATTTAGGATTTTATAAAATTTAGAAATCAATATTTCATCAATTATTTAGCTCTGTATGATTTTCTGATTTCATTTATTTGTAAAATCCGTATTTAATTCCAAAATTCTTCAAAAATTACGAAACTCAAATTTATTTAAGTTTGGAATATTCTGAGAATTTTAAAATTATTTTGGGAATTTTTGGGATTAATTTTAACTGCGCGTTGAATCGTTTAATTACTAAAAGCGGGTATAAATTGCATTTCAAAAATTGTTTTAAATTTTCGAAATTTATGTTTTTATAAACTTCGGGATATTTATAAAATTTTAAGACTATTTTCGCGATTTTCTGAATTTGTTTCAAGTGCAGCTCGGTTCATTAATTGTAAAATGCGAGTATAGCGCGCAAGTCAAAAATGCTTTAAAAATGATAAAAATTATATTTTACTAGTTTTTAATTATTCTGGGAATTTTAGAATTATGTTAATAATTTTTTAATTTATTTTTACTCGCAAATTATATCATTAAAGATTAATTTACGAGTTAAAAGTCGGTATGCAGTATAGAAAAAGGACACGTGTCAATACTAGGACACATGCCTTGCTGCTAGTGTTGTGCGTGTCCTGAGAAGTAAAAAAAAACAAAACAAAATAAAACGAAAACAAATAGCATCACCCACCCCTATTCCTTGCACACTTCCCCGATCTGTCTCTCTCCCTTTCTCTGTTCTCTCCGCTTCTCTCCTGTTACAGTTAAATTTTAAATCTTCAAAAATTCATATCTTATAAACCCTCCGTTCAAATTTCAATTGTTATATATATAAACGATCAGTGCTTCGATACCTACCCATAGGTATATATATTGCGAGGTTTTGAGAAAAAAATTTGCGGAGCATATTTTCGATTTTAATTTATTTTCGGGGCATAGAAAAGGAGTTTGAAGCCGTTAATTACTCCACATGGCATCTCAGCGTGTATATGTCTATGACCATTAATTTTGGATTTTTCTGAAGATATTTTTCGGACATCAGATTTTCTCTTCGGGTTGATCAGAATTTATTTTGGGTAACGATTACGAAATTCCGTCTTCGTACTTGTGTATATTATAACATGTTAGTGTTTATATATTTATTTCATAATTTTTAGAAATTGTTGGAGAAGTCACTTTTGGTCCGAGTTTTGGTTCAGGTGGCCGTATTATTCATTTCTAGAGTGTTTATACGCGTAAATATAAATTATTATGTTGATTGTTGTTGGTTGTGTCGATATGATATCAACTGGCAGTCCGAGAAATAGAGGAAGTGTTGTCCGATTTTCAAGAAAATATTATTTTTAGTTCTGAAGATTATTATTTTTATTATTATTCGAAAATAAATCCAAATTATTTAGTTAATGAATTTTAATTGATTATTTAATTCGAGTTAATTATTTCTTATGATTTAAAAATTTCAAAAAATAGTTCGAGCTTTGAAATATTATTTTAAATTATTTTCCAGGCTCAATAATTCTTATAAAATTATTTTCGGGTGTTCGAGCCCTATTATTTAGTTATAAAATGATTCGGAGACCCGTTTTAATTCCGAAAAATGTTCAAAAATTCATAATAAATAAACCGTTCGTCCGTTTAATACGAAACGAACGCCTCCAGACTAAGAAAAATATCCCCCTTTCATTAAAGTTACTTTCGAGACCCAAATTCTTTTGCTTCGATAGGTCTCTTGTTTTACGAATCATTCTGAGTCAATTTTTGATCGATAAATCATATTTTGACCCGATTTCCGTTTTAAAAGTATCGAGTCGAACCTTTTTATGAATCGAGTCATATGTGATATGAATTATATGATACATGGCTTATATGATTATGTGTTTATATGTTATGTGAAATACATGTGTACATGAGTCAAGAGTCATGTGTTTGTCTGTTATATTAATGTGTGGGCTATCGTATGGGTAGACGATAAGCTTTTGACGCGCAGTTCATCGAGTTATTATCGTTTAGACGATTAAAGTTGTATCTTTTAATTATAGATACAGATCGTTCGAGTGATCAGGACAGAGTGTTGGATAAAGAATGAGATAGAATGTCATTGGATATCCGGCTTTTAGCAATCGCAGGAGCATCATATCGGTAAAGTGTTGAAAAGAAAGACGATGATATTTTAAGACAGAATGTCAGAATAGATGCGTCATTGCGAGTGTGACTAACTGCTAAAACCCAAAGGCAAGTATCCCTATCATCACTTATTGTTCAAGTGATATTTATTTTAAATCTTTTGATGCAAGTATTATTTTCCCTATTCTCAGTTTAGAATCGATAAATGTTTTATATATCGTTGAATTAAATAATTCTGTTTATGCAAATACTCATCTGCTATTCTATGTTCAGAATAGTCAAGTGATTTTACTTATATCGGATTTATAAATATTTTGGATTTTGAGAAAAGTGATTTGGTTGCGAATATTTCTACCCAAGAATTGGGGGAATAAAATTATTTCGGGTGTCGATTATTATGACCCCATTTCAATAAAAGGTTTTAAGATTGGATCATAATTGCGTAAGTGACCGGGACGGACGGTCCAACGGAGGGCTATTTCTAAGTGCCATATGGAATATTATGACACAATTTTTGCCACAGGCAGGTATATTTCCTTTTGTTTGAGTACTCGTGTTTTTGGGGTCACGTTTCTACGATTCATGACCTTGTGCTATCACACGGGCTGATCAGCATGTGATAGTACGTCCGTCGGAGGATGATCCTAATCTAAATTATCATATCATTTTTGATATTCATAGAATAAATGATTTATCAACTGTTTCTGTTTTGGTATAATGGTGAAATGCAGTTTTGATTTAGATTCTGATTTATGCTGATACTTACGTTGTTGTTAAATATCAAAGGTGGTATTAGTATAGATGATTGATGTTGACTTCAGTATGGAATGCTGTGAGCATCAAAGTTCGTATTGATATCTAATTTGATATGACAGCAAAATAAGTATTAATTTCAAGAGTTCGGTTTTGAGTAAAGTTTATGATTCAATCCATAATCATTGTTTCATGTTATTGTGGTTTACGATATTTCTGTAAACACTGTTTTACGAGTTTTATTCTCGTCAAGATTCAAAGTATTGCTGAAGCATTTCGCTCGAAAGTATCAAAAAGAGTTTTGAATACAGTGAGAAATAATTATCCGATTTTTAATAAATTTTCTGTTTCAGCAATTATGATTTTAAAATATTCTGCGCTATTGCAGATGTCAGTTTTATATCAAAATGACCAGATATCTACTATAATGAACTTGCTGAGCATTTCTTCCGCTCATACTTGCCTGTTTTTAAATTTAACCTCCAGTGAGGATTAGCTTACGTTGTTTAGCTGCGTAATTCAAGGTAGCAAAGAAGAAGCTTTTGGAAGGTGGTTGGTATAGGATTTGCGGACTAGTGTAAGTTTTATTGTGTAAAGTTGTTTATATTATATTATATTATAGTTGTGTATTTTATTTGGGCCTAGTATACTTCATTTCGAAGTTATACTAGTGGGTTTAGTTTTGAATTGAATTTTGTTAAAAAGAGTTTTAAAAGAAAGTGAAAAATTATTGGTGGAATTTGGATTTCTTGTTTCTAGAACTGTAACCTTAAAGATCTTGGATTAGTTTGGGGTCATAGATGATCAATATCTTCCCCTGGCATTTATTTATTGATTTAACAAATTATTTTTGATTGAGGTTTCATAGTGACGACCAAACCCCCTGACCCCTGATTTGGGGGCGTTATAAAAAGTGTAGTCCAAATCTGAAAAGTAGACTAATCCATAAACTAATCTGAATCTGAATCTGAATAGTCTATTTTCATGGGCTTAATTAATAGACTTCACAAACCCAACAATCTCCCACTTGGAGTTTGGCCAATCTTCACTTCACTCTTGTAAGTCTAGTAAAATCAATTCTTTAATCAATAACTCTAACTAGTGCAGCGCCTTCTCATCAATCAGTTCTGAAGGCCAATTGAAGCTACGCAAAGCTTCAACTTTTCATTCGTAACCACCTTAGTCAACATATCTGCAGGATTCTTTGAACCAAGGATTTTCTTTAAGGACAAAGTACCATTTCTTATCAACTCTCTTGTAAAGTGATATCTCAGCTGAATATGCTTCGTCCTAGTATGAAACACGGGATTCTTCGCAAGATGAATAGCACTCTGACTGTCGCTATACAAAGCACTGTCTGCCTGTTTCTTGCCCAAATCCTTAAGAAAATTCTTCAACTAAATCATCCCCTTGCTAGCTTCAGAGATAGCCATATATTCTGCTTCTGTGGTTGAAAGAACAACAATCTTTTGAAGTCGAGACATCCAACTAACTGTGGTGCCACCCAAAGTGAAAATATAACCCGTTTACTTTTTCTTGTATCCAAACATCCACCCAAATCTGCATCGGAGAACCCTTCCAAAATAACATCTTTCTTAATGAAACATTATGCAAACTTGGATGTGCCTTTCAAGTAGCGTAACAACCACTTGACTGCTTCCCAATGATCTCTTCCTGGATTAAACATAAATCTGCTAACAACTCCCACTGCATGAGCAATGTCTGGCCTTGTACAAACCATAGCATACATTAAACTGCCAACTGCAGATGCATAAGGAACTTTACCATATCTTTCTTGCCTTCATCCGTTTTAGGTGATTGCTTCTTTGTGAGATTAAAGTTACTCGCCAACGGTGTACTTCTGGTCTTCGCATCCTGGACACTGAATTTCTGTAACAATTTCTCAACATACTTCTCTTGAGATAATTTTAAAATACCTTCAGCTCTATCCCTTATGATGCTCATACCAAGTATTTTTTTTGCTGCACCCATATCCTTCATCTCAAACTCCTCGGACATCTGTCTCTTTAACCTGTTGATTTCCCTCATGTTTGATCCTGCTATCAATATGCCATCAATATACTACAACAATATGATATAAGATGAACCAAACTGTTTAAAGTAACAACAGTGATCCATAGCACTTCTCGTGTACCCATTCTTCATCATAAAGTTGTCAAACTTCAAGTACCATTGTCTTGGTGCTTACTTTAAACCATACAAGCTTTTTATAAGGTTACAAAAAAGGTTTTCTTTCCCAGCTACCTGAAATCCCTCTGGCTGAACCATGTAAATATCTTCCTCAAGATCACCATGTAAGAACGCGGTCTTAACATCTAGTTGCTCTAGATGTACCTCCTCTGCAGTCACAATACTTAGCACAATTCTAACTGTAGTCATCTTAACAACGGGAGAAAATATATCGGTATAGTTAATACCCTTTTTCTGTTGATAACCCTTGACTACTAACCTTGCCTTGTATCTCTTGCTGCCATCATGTTCTTCTTTGATCCTGAACACCCACTTATTATGCAAAGCCTTCTTTCCTGTTGGTAACTCTGTTTAAGACCAAGTCTTATTCTTCTCAAGAGAACTCATCTCCTTATCCATGGCTGATTTCCACTGAACTGAATCATCCACTTGTACTGCCTCTGAATAACACTGAGGCTCCCCGTCCTCCGTCAATAACATATAATATGCTGAAGGAGAATATCTTTGTGGTGGCCTCACACTTTTGCTAAATTTTCTTACCTCATTTTGTGGAGTTACTGGAACCCTGTCATCAACATTCTCCAAACTCCCTCTATTTCTTGCAAGATATGTTTCTGTAATATCTTCAAGCACTGCTTTCTCTTTCTCAGTTTGTTCCTTTGTAAACTCAGAATCGACTACAAGCTTATCCTTATACATTGCATTCTCATTAAAAGTAACATCTCTACTTCTGACGACCTTCTTAGTCAGTTCATCCTAGAAACGGTAACCTATATCATCTGAGCCATAACCAATGAAGATATACTTCTTTGCTTTCAGATCAAGCTTGTCCCTGTCGGAATCTTTAACACGCACATAAGAAACACAACCAAAAACTCGCAAGTGTGAAAGATTTACCTCTTTTTACTGCCACTCTTCTTCAGGAATCTTAAACCCCAAAGGACTTGAAGGTCCTCTATTTATGAGATACGCAGTGGTGCTAACTGCATCAAACCAAAACATCCTTGGCAACCCTGCATGTAATCTCATACTCTTGGCCCTCTCATTCAAGGTTCTATTCATGCGCTCTGCAATACCATTCTGTTGTGGTGTCTCTGGAATAGTTTTAATCATTTTAATCCCAAATTCCGCGCAATGACTTTTAAACTCATCACTACTGTATTCACCTTCATTATCTGACATCAAACTCTTCACCTTTAATCCGGTCCGATTTTCAACTTCAGTCTTCCACTTCTTGAAAGTAGAAAACACATCTGATTTATTCTTCAAAAAATAAACCCATACCTTTCTAGTGGAATCATCAATGGAAGTGACATAGTAGTAAGATCCACCCAACGACGCAACTGTTGTTGGACCATATACATCTGTATGAACTAGCTCTAACTTCTTAGCCTTGGGGGTCCTCCCTGATTTTGTAAAAGTAACACATTTCTGCTTTCCAAGAACACATGGCTCACCCAATCCAACTTCCACATTCTTCAACTCTGGAATCTTCCCCTTTGAAGTTAACAGCTTCATACTTTTTTCACTCATATGACCAAGCCTTTGGTGCCACAAAGTTGGAGACTCAATCTCATCAGCAACTGCATTTGCTTCATAGCTAGATTGTTCAACAATGTATAAAGTCCACTTTTTCTCTCCACGAGCAATAACTAGATTCCCCTTTATAACCTTTCACCATCCGTCTCCGAAAGTAACCCGATACCCTTCCTTATCTAACTGGCCCACATATAACATCTTCTTCAGTCCAACAATGTACCTTACATTTTTCAACGTCCAGCTAGTTCCCAAAGAGGTTCTGAGATTAATATCTCCCATGCCCGCAATATCCAAAGTCTCAACATCAGCAAGACGAACTTTTCCAAAATTTCCAACTCTGAAATTTAATATTAAGTCCTTGCAAAGGGTAGCATGGAATGATGCACCAGAATTCATAACCCATGATTCAACCGAACATTCAACACAACAAATCAAAGCATCGTCATCCACCACTTCTTCAACTACGTTAGCTGAATTATCCTCTTTACTCTTTCCTTTAGGAGTTGCGGAAGCCGTGCACTGATTCCTGAAGTGACCCTTCTTCTGACAATTCCAACAAATAATATCCTTGCAATCTTTGGATTGTCCTCTCTGCTGTGACTTCGATCTGCTAAGCCCCTTATTATGCCCTTTTTCAAACTTTCTGCATCCACTCTAAGCACTCAACAAAGAACCTGACGACTCTCCTGAGTTTCTCATAGGAATATCTTCTCCAAGAATCGAATCTCAAACTCCATCAAAAATCATCTTACCACTCCCAGATGAATTACCTATAACAGTGACAAATCCCGACCAACTGTCTGGTAATGAGGATGCCAACAACAAGGCTTGTACTTCATCATCAAATTTAATATCCACCGATGCCAATCTTGCTAGGATATAATTAAATTCGTTCACATGATCAGCAACAGAATCACCTTCATTCAATCTAGTGGTGATAAGAAATAAATAAATCCTAATTACGTAATTAAATATTGCATTAATTACACATGATTTGGACTACAAGGCCCAATAAAAGATGTATGACATTCAGACCAAAAAGTTTAACACATTGATAAGGCCTGATGGACCAGATCAGGCCTGATGGAACAAAGAAGGCCCAAAACCCTGAATATTAATTAATTTCATAATTAATTAATAAGGGAAAAATCAGCTATTAGAAAGAGTCCCAATAAGGTCATAAATCCTTGTAGATTAGCCTCCAAGGGACCTAGAAGGATAAGGAATCAGTTTTCTACCACTTAGGACTCCAAAGTCCATTCTAATTCTGAGACTTGACTACTAAGTCTCCTACACCAAGTCCAATTCAAGGACTCCCAACATCTATATAAGGGGCCTCACCCCACAAATCAGAACTACATTTTTTGACTTGATCCTTGGCAATCAACAAGGTACATAGGCATCTTGTTAAGGCAGATCGAGTCACGAAATACAAGAGCAGTCAAATCGAGCCTCGAAGCTCACGTTCCCTAGTAATAAATACAACAATTATTATACTTTAGTTTTTGATCTGTAACATTTGGCGTCGTCTGTGGGAAAACACAACAACAACCATGGCGAGAACACGGAGAACAATTAGAGCCCTTGAAGGAGGAACACCAGCGTGGACAACCCAAATGATTTCGTCAACTGTGGAGGTACCTCCTCATTCAACTTATGCAGCCACCCAAGGAGAAGCCCAGATAGGGGCAACTGAACCTCAGCCACAAGGGACGATTCCCTCGGCTACTCAAGGTATGAATCCCCAAGTTCAACAACTACATGCACCTGTAAATTCTTGACCCATTGGGTATGAGTATTCAACTGTTATGACTACTAGCCCCCCCCATAAGAGATGCCCCTTTACCCCGAGGTTGGAGGAAGTGGACATGCTGGGCGGAGTGAAGCACGAGGACGATCGCCCCTCTATATACAAGGTTTGGCTCCTATCCCTGAGGATCAGGAATTTTCTGGTCCTTAGACTGGGAGAGACTCCGAATCTTCAGATGATTAAGTGACCCCAAGAAGGAGGCGTGCTGGAAAAGAGCCGATGGCTGATGGTCGCCAACGTCCTAGGAGCACCCAAGGGACGAATTCCCAAGAAGTGCAGGAAATGATCAGGGCTCATGAGGCTGAGATTCAAAGGCTGAAGCGCGACTTGGAGGCGCACCAGAACACCAGACCCCCACTACCTCCAAGGGGGAGGAATCCTCCCCCTATCATAGACTGGGATGGTCCAATACAGAGAAGGGCTGTTGTCCCAAGGGCTGATCCAAGCAATCTTCTTCCCCTTGAAGATCCTGATGATCCTACCCCACCATTCACTGAAGAAATAATGAATGCCCATATCTCAAGGAAGTTCAAGATGCCCACTATCAAAGATTATGATGGCACTGGAGATCCCGCCAATCATGTCAGGACATTCTCTAATGCACTGTTGCTGCAGCCCGTGAATGACGCTATTAAGTGTCGTGCCTTTCCTCAAACCCTGTCGGGTATGGCTCAAAGATGGTCTAGTCATTTGCCCCCAAACTCTATTGGGTCCTTCAGAGAATTAAGTCAGGCTTTTATTAAGCAGTTCATCAGTGGGAGAGCGCATGAGAAAAGTTCAGCATCCCTCATGAGCATTGTGCAGGGAGTGAAGGAATCCTTAAGAGACTACCTGAATCGTTTCACGAAGGAAGCTTTAAAAGTCCCGGACCTAGATGATAAGGTAGCCATGATAGCACTACAACAGGGAACTAGGGATGAGTTCTTCGAGATGTCCTTGGCCAAGCGCCCCCCTGAGAGCATGTTGCAGCTCCAAGATAGGGCCGAGAAGTGCATTAAGGTGGAAGAGAGCATGAGGAAGACCGTGGTGAGCAATGAGCCCGCTGGAGGCAATAAGCAGAAAACTGATTTCGAGTATGTCTCTAAGGACAAGTATCCTAAGACCCAGCAAAGCAATGACTCAACTCCGAAGAGGGGAGGACCTGGAAAAAAATTCACTGAGTATGCTAAGCTGAATGCTCCAAGGAGCCAAATTTTGATGGAAATCGAGAAAGATCGAGATATTCGTTGGCCTAAGCCCTTGAAGGCTGATCCGACCAAGCTAGATAAGAGCAAGTATTGTAGATTTCACAAGGATGTTGGTCATGACACCGATGAGTGTAGACAATTGAGAGATGAAATTGAATTCCTCATTAGAAAAGGAAGATTGAACAAGTACACTGGAGATGGAGGAGATAGGAGCAATAACGTGAGAAAGAACTTTGATGATCGAAAAAGTGATCAAGATGATCAGGGGCAAAATCCCCAACCTAGGGGACCGGTGATAAATGCAATCTTTGGAGGACCGCGACCCCGAGGGCCTGTGATAAACACAATTTTTGGAGGACCAACTGCTGCTGGATCATCCAAGAACTCCAGGAAAGCGTATACCCGAGAAGTTATGCATATTGTTGTGGAAGCCCCGAAGAGGGCTAGGACAGAAGTAATAATGGCTTTCGATGATTCTGATCTGGAGGGTGTGAAATTTCCCCATGACTACCCGCTGGTCATAACCCCGATAATAGGGAACAACCCGGTGAAGAGGGTCCTTGTGGATAATGGTGCTTCAGTGGATATCTTGCTCCATGACACCTCTTTAAGGATGGGATATAATGACTCCTAATTGACCCCCACCGACATGCCAATATATGGATTTATGGGAGTGGAGTGCCCCGTGGAAAGGATAATCAATTTGCTAACAACCATGGACAGGAACCAAGGCAAGTAACACAGATGTTAAAATTTGTGGTGGTAAAAGCTAGTTCAACTTATAACGCTATCATGGGAAGAACATGGATACATGCCTTCAAGGCAGTCCCTTCTTCCTACCATTCAGTTATGAAGTTTCCCACCCGGAATGGTATTGGAGAAGAAATAGGAGATCAAAAAATGGCTAGAAGTTGTTATGTGGCCTCACTGAGGGCAGATGGAGTTGGGGGGGGGGCAGGTTCTGCCTATTGAAATCTGGATATTCGAGAGACTGATGAGAAAATAGGGAAGTCGGATGAAGACCTGGTTTCAATTCCTTTAGCTCCTGAGGATCCTGAGAAAGTTACTTTCGTTGGAGCTACACTAGAGGAGCCCTTTAGAGGGAAGTTAGTGAAATTTTTTCAAGAAAATAGTGATGTGTTTGCATGGTCGGCAGCTGATATGCCAGGCATAGACCCGAAACTAATTACTCATTAGCTGAATGTGGATCCGAGTCGGAAGACGGTAAAGCAAAAGAAAAGAAGTTTTGCACCAGAGAGGCAGGAAGCTATAAAACAGGAAGTAGAGAAGCTCTTAAAGGCTGGTTTCATTGAGGAGATTCAATTTCCAGAATGGTTAGCAAACCCTGTAATGGTAAAGAAGGCCAATGGAAAATAGAGGATGTGCGTGGACTTCACCGATCTGAATGATGCATGTCTTGAGGACTGTTTCCCATTACCAAGGATTGATACTTTGATAGATGCCACTGCTGGGCATGAGATGCTGAGCTTTATGGATGGGTTTAGTGGATACAATCAGATCAAGATGCACAAGGACGACATTCCAAAGGTATCATTCATCACCGACTTTTGTGTTTATTGTTATCTTGTTATAGCATTTGGTCTCAAGAATGCAGGAGCCACCTATCAAAGGTTGGTAAATAAAATTTTTAAGGATCTTATTGACAAGACTATGGAAGTCTATGTTGATGACATGTTAGTCAAGAGTCTAGTAAAGACTGACCATATAACCCATTTGAGGGAAGCTTTTGAGGTCCTGAGATACCATAAGATGATGTTAAATCCTACGAAGTGTGCTTTCGGAGTAGGGTTTGGAAAGTTTTTGGGATTAATGGTTTCTAAGAGAGGAATCGAGGCCAATCCCGATAAAATAAAGGCAATCCTGGATATGGAACCACCAAAAACTATCAAAGATGTTCAGAAACTCACAGGAAGGGTTGATACGCTGGGACGATTCATCTCCAAGTCAGGGGACAAGTGCTTGTCGTTCTTCAAGTCCTTAAAGAAGGTTAAAGATTTCGTATGGAGTGAGGAAAGCCAGAAAGCATTCGAGGGGTTAAAGAAATATATGGCTCAGGCCCCGTTGCTGGCCAAGTCGGCTTTGAATGAAGTTTTATACTTATATTTGTCCTTTTCAGAGATTGCCTTGAGCGCTGTATTGGTTAAGGAGGAACTGAAAATCCACAAACCCGTATACTATATCAGTAAAATTTTGCATGAAGCTGAATTGAATTATTCAACTATTGAGAAGTTTGCTTTAGCCTTGGTAATGGCTTCGAGAAAGCTGCGTCCTTACTTCCAGGCTCATAAAATTGAGGTGCTAACAAATCAACCCTGAGAAATATCATTCACAGTCCCAAGGCTAGTGGGAGGTTGATTAAGTGGGCAATAGAGCTGGGAAAATTCGACATCAAATATAAATCACGAACGGAAATAAAAGCCCAGACGTTAGCTGACTTCGTGGTGGAATGTACCATACCCAACCAAGAAGTCGGGGGGCAGGAAGATACCATACCCCAAGACAAAGAAGTTGATATGGAAGACAAAGAACAAGATGATAAAAAGAGAAAATATTGGGTGCTCTATTTTGAAGGAGCATCAAAAAAAAATTCAAGTGGAGTAGGTTTGGTTTTACAAAGCCCTGATGGATTCTTGATTGAGTATGCCATGAAGTTAGACTTCCCAACCATAAACAATGAGGCAGAATATGAAGCTCTAATAGTTGGCCTCGGCCTAGCAGGGACACTTAGAGTCAAGAACTTAAAAGTCTGTGGAGACTCGAAGCTGGTCATATCCCAGGTAAAGGGAGAGTTTGAGGTAAGGGATGATACGATGGCTAAGTATGTCCGCCTAGTAAGGGATGTGATGACCCAATTCGATGAATGCCATGTTAAGCACATTCCGAGGGAGGAAAATGCTAAGGCAGATGCATTATCAAAGTTTGCTTCATCTGAGAAAGAGAAAAGTTCAAGAAGTGTATATTTTCGCGTTCTGAAGACACGGAGAATTGATGTTAAGCTTATAGCTCTTATAGGTCTGGGGACGTCATGGATAGATCCCATTAAGACCCATATTCAAACCGGTTGGTTGCCTAATGATGCTACTGAAGCACGAAAGTTGGCTGTTCGAGCATTAAGATTCTCCCTGATAGATGGGATTTTGTATAAAAGATCTTATGTGGTTCCTTACTTAAGATGTCTCAGGCCCGATGAGGCACGCTTGGCTCTTGAAGAAGTACATAAACGTATCTGTGGACAACACTTGGGGGCAGAGCACTGGCTCATAAGATAACTCGTTTAGGCTTCTATTGACCAGAAATGATGGCTGATGCCAAAGAATATGTGGAGAAGTGTGACAGCTGTCAGAAGCAAGCACCTGTCGTTAGACAACCCCCCGAGATGCCGACCTCCATCTGTGGCGCCCTCCAAACCCGAGTCAGAAGTTTGGGGTCCACAATACAAACACATTATATTTACCTGTATATGAAATATTATTTATAATGACCCTGCTTCATAAAACCACGGATCACAACAGGTTAAAGTATGAAAACAAGCCACAACCTTAACTTTTATTACAACGTACCAAATTTCCCTTTAATTTAACTTACAACTGATAATAAAAGTATTCTTACAATTTGACTATTTCTCTATCCCATGAAGCTTCTGCTAGCTCGATCCAACTCAACTGGAACCTTAGCCCGCACTTTGGACTGAGGAACTTCACTATCATCCATATCATTTTCAACTGTAACATAAATAAAAAGATTCGCAAGAGTGAGCTAACTAGCTCAGCAAGTCATGATATCGATAACTGAGGTTAAACAATGATCAAATGAGATGATTCAAAGGAATCAAGTTTCTTTTTAACTAGTCATTAGAATTGGATATTCATTTTAAGTTTTAAATACCAAGGTTAGGCTGCTGATCAGTCACGCACTAACCACGAGCAAGCACACAACACTGCTCTAATTACTGGATCCAAGGCACACATTCGCCTTACTTGACCATTGGTATGGTCTG
The DNA here is from genome assembly GCF_009905375.1 of Apium graveolens. Lineage (NCBI taxonomy): Eukaryota > Viridiplantae > Streptophyta > Magnoliopsida > Apiales > Apiaceae > Apium > Apium graveolens. The sequence goes on along the minus strand of NC_133647.1, from coordinate 52,301,091 downwards.
ACCACGAATCTGGTCCACATATATAAAAACTATCCAATCCTAAAGCAGTTCAATATGTTAACAATATGATTCAATAAAACAAGATCATAATCAATGATGGTTAAACATTTGCATAAAAACGTAAGGAAACTCATGGACATCTCAAGGGTATATCAGGGTATGTATAAGAAACGGTTTTCAGTTTGTACAAGGGTCAGGTATTTGACTAGTAATGATTTTTCAGGATATGGTTATTTGATGTTATTAAGAATGATTGAAGTACAAAAGTTTCCGTGTTTTCAAATCATTTTGTTTCACTGTTTGGTTTTTGGTAGTTATACCTTTGGGAAGTGTTATTATATTTGTATGGTTTGGTGTCTAAGGATCAACAAATGACGGATTACAAAGAATAAGGCTAATGGCTCAAGATCAAGAAAATCAGGGTTCAAGGTTAAATGGTTTAAAGCTCTTACAATATAAAACAGGAGTTATTTTGAATAATAGCGACATGTTATAAAATAGTTCAAAAACATTGGTAATATATATCTTGAAGAAAAGTTCAGAAATACTTGCCTTACAAGGGTTTACAACTATTACTGATCAATTCTGGGCCAACTCTGCCGCTTAGGCTTTTACGTCCAACCACTATATCACTATGGATTCGACCTCAACACTTAAGTCTTTTGATTGGGACCTTACTGAGCTTTTTGATTCATCACCAACTATCTTTTGTCCAATTTCAATTCTCGGGCATTCCGACTAGAACCTACAAGGTTGAAACATCCTAACTTAGACATTCGATTACGCTTGACATATCCTCGCTAAGAAACCCGAACGTTAATAAAATCCGACTCGTAACATACTTCATATAATAATACACGTATCACTTAGGGTTCACGTTCTCGAAATTCGGTTCAGTGTTCATTTTTGGAAAATACCCATACTCTTTATTTTACGAAATCAGGGTTATCGATTTAGAAAAATATTTCATCACATCGTACAATCAAGTTTCGTATAAAACACACACATATATATATAGTCTCTCGACGTCCTGATATTCATCGGATACGTTTCCGTATTTGCGTAATTCAATTTTTCGAAAATCGGACAGCGTTTCCTATGTTTATCGGACTACCCGTCGAAACAATTCAACGTCACTTCACCACAATAATTCACAACAACCAATATTCACAATTCCCCAAACGTCAATTCAATACTATTATTATTCGCATTTTACATTTATTTGTTAAATTAGGACTCAGAATATAATCATCACAGTCCACCATCGGCTCACCAAGGCTCATTGCCGACGGCGGTAAAAATTCGTGGGTGCCCAATAATTTGGGTTTCCCATACGAATTCTACCAATTAAATATTGAATAACTGGAACAACTATTTGATTAATCATCAAAATTCATTCGAATAAACAATTTAGTAACAATCGAATAATGTAACCAAAATTCATGAATCAGTATTCGGACAAGCACAACATCGCAGCAACCCCCCCACCAACACAAGCGCATACGCGCGGTGGCCGGAGAAAGAACGAAAACAGGGAATAAATCGGAATAGGAATCACAGAGACAGGTCACTACAAATATGTATAATTACATACAGGCACAAACACAAGCCCAAAATTACACACACGGCACACAACAGAAACACTGGCAGCGCCACCGTGCTTCCTCGCCGGAAAGCAGAGGAAGGGCGGCAACATACCACCAGAACAAGGGATTCAAGGGACAGTGAAACTAAGGCATGATTACCGAAAAAGAATATGGCCGGCGGACAAGATTCCGACGAGCAAAGCTCACAGAGACCAGAAAAATGGAGAGAGGCGAAAGATTGAAAGTGAGGAAGGAAACACATGACTCTGTGTTTGCGTTTCTGTCTGTTTTCCCTTTTTTTATACATCTCTGCTGTACAAATCAATTTAGTACAAATAACAGTACAATTAGTAGTACAATTCCTGTCATTTAAACACGTGATTATTGGATAATTACGAAGATTCGGAGACCCGGTTTATCTCAAAATTTGAATTTAACGGACCAAGGTGCACGTAAAATAACTTCAGAAAATTACGAAAATCACCTTAAAAGGTTACAAATATCCCAAAGTTTATAAAAACATAAATTTTGTAATTTTAAAATAATTTCTAAAATACACTTTACGCCCGCATTTATCACTTAAACGAATCGACGCGCGGGTAATATTAATCCCAAAAATTCCCAAAATAATTTTAAAATTCCCGGAATATTCCCAACTTCAATAAATATAAGTTTCATAATTTTTGAAGAGTTCTTGAATTAAATATGGATTTTACAAATAAAAGTATTCGGAAAATCATTTAAAGATAAATAATTAATAAAATATTGATTTCTCAATTTTATAAAATACTAAAAATAATTATTGAAATTATAAAATCATAAAAAGAATTTTAGAGACATTTCAAATATTTATACAAATAAAGTTGCATTAAATCCATTTTAAAAGTGAAACAATTCAATACAATTCCTTAATTAATCACGCGAACAACCCGGTACATCATAAATCACACCTAGATAATAATCAAACAACACTTGGCGGTCAAAATTAATACACATATTTTATTTAATAATTTCCATAATAATCACATATTTAAATAATTCAAAAATACATGGGTCGTTATATCCTTTCCCCCCTTAAAAAGATTCTGTCCTCAAAATCTGGTCTAGTTACACCAGTGAGGATATTTGTCAAGCATATCTGACTCTAGTTTCCAAGTAGACTCTTCTACTCGAGGATTTCAAACGTACTTACTACAGATATACACTTTTTTTCAATGACTTGCCTTTAACGATCAAGAATTTAGATCGATCACTATATACAAAACAAACTTGGATAAGAGCCCCATTGGCTCCTGATCAATTACTTAATTCAAATCAGTTACTGACCGTTTTTAACTTTAATAAGTCAAACACATTATACGTACACACTGTTGCGACGGTAATATCAACTCATGAACATCTTTGTCTATATTTATCAATACCTCGAATGGTTCACTAATTTTAGGACTTAGCTTGTCCCTTCTACTCAAATTTATCCAATCTCTTTCAAGACGACACTTTTAATAACACTACTGGTCCTATTTCCATACTCATACTTTCTCTCAATACAACTTCGCCTTCTTTCTTCGTCTACTTCGAGCTGCTTCAATCAACATCACTACACTCTTGGGATGCTGAATTAACATAGAATTTAACAACTTTCTTTCTCCTACTTTATTTCAATAAAAATGGAAACCTACACTTGTGTTCACATGAAGCTTAATAAAATGGCATTCCAAAGCTGATATCGATGATAAATGATCATTCCAATGTTCCCTTAAAACTCAATCTCTCAACATATCTTACATTTCCTGAATCACTTTCGTACTTTGACTCTCCGTTTAAGAATGATAGACGGTGCTCGTTTTCAACTTGGTTTTCAAACATTTTAAATATCTTTTACTCTTTTTCATCAGTTAAGGCTAAAAAGTAATATCATATATTCACGTATTATCACCTTTAGGTATTTGAACTTCAGATTCCACTCTTTCCAATTCGTTTATTAACTCCTCGGTGGTCTTACTTTACATCTAATTCTTTCTATCCCATAAGGCATTTGTTACCATATAGCTTTGCTTAGGTAGTTGTAAATGGATTAATTCAGAATCTTTTGTTAACCTTGGTCAAAATTTCATTCTTGAAGACTCAACATATAGTTGCTTTCCTTCTGATCTTTAGAGAAAAATCCTTGGGCATCCCATGCAGACTCTCTTATTCCTTGAGTAGCTGAGGATGTTATCAATAAATACAATTTACTTATCCAAATACCTCTTATACACCACATTCCTTAATTCCTTATAGCCACTTGATACACTTGTCATTTCACATAATATTATCAGAGCTTACAATGCTCTAAACTCACTTTAATCGTAATCTCTGATATTTTCTCAGGTCGGATCTTAAGTTAATTCTCAATACATAACACACTTTTTAAATTAGGTCTCATAAGTAATTAATTCTTTATAGGGTCTCACTTCTTCTTATTCATTGTTTTGTTAAACTCCCGATAATCAGTACATACGCTTATAATTTTATTCCTTTTCTCCATCAACATCACTGGTGCACTTTACGATTCGCTTCTTATAAAGTCATTCCTTGGTCTGCCTTGTCCAGTAGGTCTCCAATACCTCACCTTACTTCTTTGACGTGTCCAACACTTTCTAATCCATCTTAACATATCCTTCTTATACCTGGTTATCATTATTTTTCTTTAAATTTCTGTACATCTTGGCATTTCTTCAATAAATTAAATACTTTATATTATGAATTCCCTGTGGGATCTCATTTCTTAATCCTTCTACTTGTAGCATCCAAGTGCTGGAAGAGAACTTGGGAATGTCGTGATCGTTCGCCTGAGTGCATAAATTTCCTTTTACTAACTGAAAGGAATATGTCCTAAGTCTAATCATGTATGAGGATTTAGGAATAACTTTTATGTAATCTGTTTTAATTTCATTGATATTAATAAAAGACTTGTTTTGTTTTTATTACGGGCTCTATCTATTTAAGTGTTTAAATAAGATATACCATAGTTTAGAGTAAAGCTTTTTATGGATTATGATGAGATCATAATAGTGAGACCTAAAAGATGATAACTCTAAACTTAAATAGTTCGTATAAAAAGCTTTATTTTTACAAGTTATATCATGGATTAATTTTGTCCGATGATAAATCGTTTCTCAGAATAATTTTGAATGTTGATCTGGGTTCTACAAGTGTTGTAGATCGTCTGGGTATTTTTTTCATAATTTTAGGATGTATAGATTTTTTATTATGAATTTTTGAAGTTGTTTTAATTAAATTCGTAATTAAATATAGTATATATACATATATGTATATTCAGTTGTATATATATATATATCTATTTGTACATCTGCTGTGTTTGTATTGCCTGTCTACTACTGCACGGAAAAAGACACAGGACAGGGATGACAACAAAGGTACGGCGGCACGGAAATCCGTGCGAGGGAAAAGACGGCGGCGGCTGCAGAAAAAAAAATAAAGGGGTGTCGCGCATTCCGGGAATGCGTTACACCATGTGGCGCATTCACGGAATGCGTTACACCTTTTAATGGCTGAAAAGGGTTGTAACGCATCACTGGAATGCGTTACAGGGCTTGTAACGCGTTCCTGTAATGCGTTACAGCCCGACTGTTTACATTAAAATTGATTTTCTGGGAGTTTCGTAACTCCGTTTTGGACGTGCAATATACCGTTGGATTCGTTTTTCCGAGACGGATCTAATGGAGTGATAAATTTTAGTTTATATAAAAGTTTTGAACTGTTTATATTTCCGAAAGTATTTTAAAGCTGTTTTTAACTGTTTTTAATTGCTTTTAAATGCTTCATGTGATACATAGAGATGTATAATGCTTAGACTAATGTGCTAGATGAGATAACATGCCTACCTTGATGTTTATTCATGTTGATATATGTGATATATGCTTAGTTTATCATGCGATGATAGATTTAGGTGAACTTAAATGAACATAAGGCGTTTGTTAGACAACCTAGTATAGTGAAATTGTTTCATAACCTTAATAACAATATTATGAATACAATCATGAGATTCTTGTGTTTGTGAAACACGTAATTGAATATGAATTTTCGATATGAGAGAAAGGATGATTCTGTCAACAACAGATTTCTATCTGTAAGAAAGGGTTATTAAGTGACGCCTCTTGACAATGCTCCACCCGATCTGGGAATCATCTGATTATTGATTATTGATTTGAAATATTTAATTTAAAAGGAAGAATCTCTTTATAATATGATTATGATTGTAACGTAATATAATCCCTCTAAAATTAAATAATATCAAGTAGTAATTGGCCAATGACAAAATGGGCTTGTGTCGGTCATAGCCTTCCAACATGATAGAAAACTATTTCTTATTTTTGAATCATTGTCGGTTCGTGCTACAGCCGAGGGCTTTGATTTCGAAATAAGAAATACTTGTCTATTACATAGAGATGTGTATATTGAATAAGAATCTAAAGGTCGGTACGTGCTACAGCCGTGGGCCTTTGGGGACTGATTCAACTGTACGAAATGTTGGGTTAGACTTGACTTAGAATATTGAGTTTGTCGTGCCACAGCCGAGACTCAATTATTCAAGAGGCTAAAGTTTGATTAGGGAATAACATAAGATTTAATTGACAAGAGTTGTCTGCCTATTGAACATTACATGGCGGTTCGTGCTACATCTGGGGTTGTGTAATGGAATGTAGGATCCCTATTCCCACTAGTATTATGAATGCTTAATTTTTCACGTAGGGGGTTGAATAAATTAGATAAACTAGTGGGAGCCACTTATGAATAAAGACACGATTCGTATAGTATTTTAAAATGAAATCGAATATTTGCTAAGTGTTGTTATGTGTTTATCATTTACGGATTTACTTTGTACGTTATGTCTTCTGCACTATCACTCAGGAGCATACTAGATGCTCACAAATTGACTGGTCCAAATTATGCTGACAGGCTTTGAAACTTGAGAATTGTTCTCAGGATTGAGAAGCTGGAATACGTGATTGACTCACCTAAGCCTACTGAACCTGCTAGTGATGCACATAATGATGAACATGTTGTGTATCGTAAGTGGATAGATGATGCAAATGTTGCTCAATGCATCATGCTAGCTTCCATGAACATTGAGCTACAGAAGCAACATGAGCATATGGATGCTCACACTATCCTCATGCATCTAAAAGAGTTGTATGATGTGGCGGGGAGGACAGCTCGATATGAGATATCGAAGGAGCTGTTCGGTTGTAGGATGTCTGAGGGATCATCTGTGAATGACCATGTACTTAAGATGATCAATTTGATTGAACGTCTTGAACAACTTGGTTTTGCCATGGATGGGGAGCTGAGTCAAGACTTGGTCTTGCAATCGCTTCCGAGTTCGTTCTCGCAGTTTGTTGTGAACTTTCACATGAATAAGTTGGATGTCAGCCTGCCTGAACTTCACAACATGTTGAAGACTGCGGAATCGAATTTTCCCCCTAAGATGAGTTCTGTTCTTCTAATTGGTGAAGGTTCCAATGCTAAGAAAAGGAAGAGGAACCCTTCCAAGATGAAGAAAGTAGGTGAGAAAATGCCGGTTCCACCAAAAGCTGAAGACCGCAAGAGCAAAGTTGTTTGCTTTCACTGTAACAAGGTGGGGCACTAGAAGAGGAACTGCAAGGTTTACCTTGCAGAATTGAAGAAGAAGAAGGGTAGTGAGACTACCGCTTCTGATTCAGGTATGTTCATGATAGAAGTGAATATGTCATTAAATCAAATTTCTAGTTGGGTATTAGATACCGCCTGTGGTTCTAAAATCTGCAATTTGTTGCAGGGACCAAGGAGAAGTAGGACTCTTGAGGAAGAGGAGGTGATTCTACTGATGGAAATGGACCAAGAGTTGCTGCTGTAGATGTAGAATCATTTCATTTACATATGCCTATAGGCAAGACTATTGTTTAAATAATTGTTATTTTGTTCCCTCGATTGTGAGGAATATTATTCCCATGTTAGACTTGGCTGGATTTTCATTTATTATTGAGAATAAAGAATGTTCTATTCTTAGAGATAATATTCTTTATGGACGTGATGCTTTAAATAATGGTCTGTATATATGTGACATAATTTACTTCAGATTGAACAAACTAATAAAAGAAAAGGGATGATGAAAATCTCATTTTATAGTGGCACTGTAGTCTCCATTTAGTAGATATGGAGAGAGGACTGCAAATTTGCTAGGAATGGTACACACAGATGTATGTGGACCAATGTCTAAGCAAGTCATGGGTGGATTTTCATACTTCATTACTTTCATAGATGTCGGATATGTGTTTGATGAAACACAAGTCTGAAGCCTTTGAAAAGTTCAAAGAGTATAAGTATGAAGTGGAGAAACAAACTAAACATAGTATTATAATTCTTCGATTAGATCGAGGTGGTGAATACTTTAATGGAGTGTTTCTAGATTATCTCAAAGTAAATGGTATAGTCTCCCAGTGGACTCTTCCAGATTGATATCTGAAAGGAGAAATCGAACTTTGTTAGACATAGTTCGGTCCATGATGAGCTATGAAAATCTTCCAGTATTCCTATGGGGTTATGCATTGGAAACCTCAGCATATTTACTGAATATGGTGCCTTCCAAAATCTGTTCCTCAAACTTCGTATGAGATATGGAAAGAAAGGAAACCGAGTCTTAAACACGTTAAGATTTGGGGATGTCCAGCTTATGTCAAGAAAGTTGACCCAGATAAGCTGGAATATCGATCCGTAAAATGTAGTTTTGTGGGATATCCTAAAGAGACTTTAGGGTATTACTTTTGCATCGATCATCGAGTGTTTATCTCCAGACATGCTACCTTCTTGGAAAAAGGAGTTTATCCTTGAAGGAAACAGTGGGAGCAAAATTGAACTTGATGAAGTTCAAGAAGCACAAACTACTACAGATCGAGTGGAAACAGCTGTTCTGACTGAACAACCTTTTATGGAATAGCCCATTCATAGATCAGGGAGAGTGTCTCACCAACCTGAGAGGTATTATGGCCTTGTCATTGAGAATGATAATGAGTTGTCGATCATTGATGATGACGACCCTGTAACTTATAATGAGGCTATGAGTAGTGTAGACTCAGAGAAATGGCATAGTGCCATGAAATCTGGAATGGAATCTATGTATACGGTATACAAAAGATAGATTATAACAGATGGCCAGGTGGAGACCTTTAAGGCCAGGCTTTTGGCAAAAGGATTCAAACAAAGGCAATGGATTGACTTTGATGAAACTTTTTACCTATAGCCTTGTTAAAATCAGTTCGGATTTTGCTTGCGATTGCTGCTTACTACGACTATGAGATCTGGCATATAGCCAGATGGTTTTCTTTCCAAGGGAAATGAAAGCCTAGTGTGTAAGCTACTGCGAACCATATGTGGTTTAAAGCAAGCTTCTCGAAAGATGGAACATTCGTTTTGATGAGACAATCAAAGAGTTTGATTTTATCAAAAACGTAGATGAACCATGCGTCTACAAAAGGGTTAGTGGGAGCGCGGTAACATTTCTCATATTGTATTGAATTAGAGTTGACACACATAACAACATAGCAGACCCACTCACAAAGCTACTTTATGAAAGTCACTTTGATCGTCATAAAGACAAGATGGGTATTAGATACCAGAGTGATTGGCTTTAGTACAAGTGGGAGATTGAAAGGAATATGTCCTAAGTCCAATCATGTATGAGGATTTAGGAATAACTTTTATGTAATCTGTTTTGATTTCATTGATATTAATAAAAGACTTGTTTTGTTTTTATTACGGGCTCTATCTATTTAAGTGTTTAAATAAGATATACCATAGTTTAGAGTAAAGCTGTTTATGGATTATGATGAGATCATAATAGTGAGACCTAAAAGATGATAACTCTAAACTTAAATAGTTCCTGGTCATAGGATTACTAACTGGTAATTAATAATCCGCAAAGATCGGTACATACTATGCTTGCTTCATTATGAAGGATGTCTGTTCTCATAGACATTTGTGTGGTGACACTATAGCTAGTATGTAGGTGCTTATTATAGAATAAGTTCACTGAACATGACTCGCACAGCTGAACAACTGATGGAGTTCACTCACGTGTCAGCAGTTGTTCACATAGTGATAATTGTACAAGTATCCTTAGACTTGAGGTCATCATAGTATCTTGTGTACACTGAACTATGCTTTGGTTTAGTTCTTAGTCTCCAGGGACAATTATTAGGGCTCTACTGGGTATAGGAATTTGTACACGAAGATAGTGTATGATCAATAAAGGATCTACCCCTTCCAGTGAAGGAAGCGAATGTTCAAGGCTGATCCACTTATGCTAGTTCAGGAATCTCTGGCCAGAGTGATTGAAATTAGAAAGGAGTTTCTAATTCACATTAATTAGAACTAAGCATAGTGAATGGGAAAGCTTATGATTAAATAAGATAGGCTTGACACGAGATCCATGCCTTGTATTTAATCGGGACATTGTAGGGTAGAAGGAGTTTATTGTACGGTAACTATTCACTGAATAGGTTCTTGGTATTCTAAGCAGTGAATTCATATTATCCAGATAGTCGCGATATGCTGAGAAGTATCCCTCACGATGTAGAATAAATGTGATTAATTAATTAATCATATTTAATAAATTAGAGAATTTATATAAGTAATGATAAAATAGTTTTATTATTATTTATTTCTACTATCGGCTTAATATTGAACCTACAGGGTCACACCATAAAAAGAGAATGATTTAATGGTGGAGGAATTAATTAATAATGGCTAATAATTATTTATTTATGAAATAAAAAATTAATTGGCAAATTTAATAATTGATTAAATGAAATTTAATTGATTATAAATTAATTAAGAAAAGTTCTTAATATTATTAATTAAGGATTTAATTTTTAGAAATTAAATCAAGAGAGAGAATTATTTCTAAAATGTTTAGAAAAAGGATTAATAATTAAAAGGTGTTTTAATTATTAATGAAAATAATAAATGGGATAATAATAATAATATTTATGGGAAAATTTCAGCTGAAAATTTTGCCTATAAATACACTATTATAGACCCTATTTTTATACGAACCCCAAAAAACCCAAAAATTTGGAAAACCCAATTCTCTCCACCTCTTTCCTCCTCCTTAACATCGTTTTCTTGGTGGATACCGGTGGAGTGCTTCACACTTGAGGAGCAACTGCTAAGGATCTTTGATCGTTGTCTCCGAATTATTTTAAAGGTTAGATTCGATCCCTACGTTTTTACCACGATTTATATGCTTTTATTTGGATTTTGTGTGTGTAAAAGTGTTTTACCATGCCCCCGCTGCGATTAAAATCCAACAAACTAACTGCTAACACCGTGATCCATTATCTTCTCTTGACTTCTCCTTATCTTTCCCTTAACAACTTCGACTAAAAGGTCATACTATCCATCCTTGCTCTTTTTAGATTATAAACTCTAACTTTCGATTCCAACTTCTAAAATTCCATAGATAATTCTTCTGGTACAATTTCTATGTTCGTTCTCTCCTTTTTGCTTTTCGCTTGCGTCTACATTTGCTTTTCTTCGTGAATACATACTTCAAACTTTTATGGTCCGTATAGATCTTACACTTTTCTCCATACATATCATATTTCTGAATCTTTCAAAATAAATATTATTACTGTTAGTCCCAATTGTGAGTAGGATACTTCTGCTCATAAGATTTCGGTTATCTGGGTGCATATACAATAACTTTATTATACTGCATCAACACACATCCTACTCCCTCATGAGAAGCATCACTATAAACTACCAAATCTCCTTGATACCTTCAAAGTGATAAAGCAGGTGCTGTAACCATTCTTTCATTTAACTTTCGCAAAAATTTCTTCACTCTTCTCCATTTCATATAAACTTCTTACTTTTCATGATTAGCTTCGCCAAAGGTATTGCAACTTTCAAGAAATCTTGCACAAATTTTCAGTAATAACCGGTCCATGGTAAAACTTCTTACTTTTGTTGGTGCTTTTGGCCTTTCTTTATTCATAGTAACTTTAATTTATACTGGATCTCCTTTGGCCTCCTCTTCATTAATTACTTACGCTTTTTACCATCAAAACTTTCACCTTGCAAACTTCACATACTTCTTTCTTCTCCAACTCCTAAGTTATCGTTAAATGCTTCGCATGGTCCTTTGTTGACTTTAAGTAACACAAATACAACTCATCCAGATATTCCTTAAAGATTCTATCCATCAAGTTTTAATATTATTAGTATATTGGTTAATCCGAATGACAATACGAGAATTTTATAACACACTACTTAGTTCTGAAAATTGTCTTTGATATATCCATAGGTTTAGTCTTCGATTGTTGAAAGACTAAGTCTTAAATCAATCTTATAAAAGTACTTTGCTTCTTTCATTTGATCAAACAAATCATTAGTTCGAGGTAACAGATACTTGCTCTTAATAGTAAACTTGTTGAGCTATCGCTAGTCGATGCATACTCTCATACTTCCATTTTCTTATTAACAATTAGTATCGGTGCACCTCATACGATACACTGGGTCTAATCGCTTCTTCTTCTAGCATCTCTTGCCTCTGCTTTGCTAACTTCCTCATTTTAACTGGTGCCATTTTGTATAAGGCCTTGGTCACTGACTTCGTCTCAGGTGCTAAGTCAATCACGAGCTTCATTTCCCTATCTGGAGAAAATTTTGGTAATTCATCTGGAAATATATCTTGAAACTATAAAATCTTCAAATTCTGTTTACTCCTGACTTCTATCTATAATCACCATAGTGCTTACCTCTTGGTCACCGTAACCTCTTAGCTTAAGTCATCGTTAACAAATTCTTTACCTTCTTTCATCTTTTGAATCCTCACCACCTTTTCATTTGGCATCCTCAAAACTATCTTTTCCTCACGACGATCTATCTGGACATCACGCTTAAATAGTTAATTCATTCCTTAGAATAATATCAGATTCTCACAAACTTATTGTCCGAAATCTCACTTTCACCATTGATATTTACTTAACAAATACACGTTCTTGAATTTTCTAATCTTTTAATCAAAATCTTACCAATTCAACGAGGTAAATCATTTCATCAACAATACCTTAGGGAATAAATAATCAAGTTGCTTCCATCTCTTCCAATACTTTAACGCATAAGGTATTCACCATATTCATCCATATTAACACGTCCGTATTCTGAATAACATATTTTGCAGGAAAATCGCATATTCTTGTTCTCGAAGACGTATTCCTTATTGGGGTAGATTCCCTTGATTCCCATGCGTGAGAAGTGCATCCCTGACTGGGTTAGTGAGTTGCAATTCTCGTCATATACCCTTGTTTGCTTCCCATGCATGAGAAGTGGATGGAACTTTGCCCGCTTGGTCCATAATACGTTGATTTCTGTTTGAAAAACTCTTGCAAAGAACGATAGTACAACGAAGCAACTAGAAGGATTCAAAAATCAACAACATTTAGAGTTGGAACGAAAGAAGAAACAAGGATTTGAATATGAATGAGACAACCACATTGGTGCTTAAGATGGCCACTCTTTCATACCATGTAGCATACAGCACATGATTAGGTGGCGTCCCACCCGACCCTTCGTCATTCTGACACAGTGTCTCATCATAACACTGTTTGTCTCAATCAGAAAGCAAAAGTTGCGGGGAGCAATTAAATTTGAAAGGAATGCAATATCCTCCTTTTTGATATCATCATAAAGAGTTTATTTAATAAAAGAAGTTCATACTTATTTAGGATTCAAAAAGGAATTTACGATGTAATATTGAAGACAAGAACGATACCATTAGTCACCATTCATATTTCATTTGTATTCATCTTTCGAGCTTGATCAATCATATCCCAATTGCGTCATATAACAACTTTAGAAGGTACACTGAAATGCCTTCGCAAATTAAGCATTATGGTAGATTCCTACTTGTCACGTCCTGCGTCTTTAACATCGCACCTACATGTATAATACTTTAACAATTTGATCATACTGACGTTCTTACCAACTAACCTCGAGTGTCCACCATCTTTAATTTGAAATAACCATGAATTGTTCAACATAGCGATCCTTTTGCTAATAATCTTTTTCTTTTGGAAAGGTCTGGAAATCTTCCCAATCTCCTTCAATCACGCCCATGCTCTTTTTAAATCAATGAATTCTTTAACTCTAATGGTCTCTGCAACTAGATAAATAATTATTCCATATGCGGGTTCTGTTATTATCCTTGTCAAACAATATTTACACCTTGCCGTTAGGAATAATCAACTTCTTTATAATCGCGGCTCACTTTATTCTCTGAATTAACAATACTGGGTCTAAAATAAGTATCCTTCCACGTAATCCGGGTCTTTTAAAGAACAGGAAACTCAAGTAGTAACTTGACAACCAATGTTTAAAACTTATTTTATTTAAAAAGGATTTTGAAAATTTTGTAAGGGAAAATCTTTTTCAAAACTTGTTTTAAAACTTTGAAAATCACAAATCTGGTTGTCCTTACTATATGAGTTGGTTGTTGTTCTTCCTATAACAAGATACCAAGTTAAAGAAATGATCACATAAAGGTCCATGCACTTCAATCTACCTTTTCTTCTTCATCGTGTCCACTTACCTTCCTTCATCGATAAAACTTCAATTGTTGTCGCACATTATCTTATTCGTAGCTTCACATCAAGGCTCCTATACTGGTAATACTCCCAACATTATCGTTGCAGTACTTAAGTAGACTAGGCTATCCAATAGTCAACAAGTCTATTTCATAGAACAAAATTTTCCCGTATCACATCACATCACTACTTTACATATCACATTTATCATATCATCATCATTTAATTTCACAAAAATTCCAGGTTTATACTTTTCTCTCTTACTCTTTCAAAATTCATCTAATTCATCCCATAATTATTCACGGGTGGCTTAGTCACTAAGGGCTTCTTTTAACCCGATAACAGCTATCCTCTAAAACACTTAAATCTCCTCTCTAAACTTCGTCTCACCTTTATTTATAACTCAAGTGCTCACCATTTACTGTAGCTCTCGAATCCATCCTCGTAGGTACAATCGCTTCATAGGACAAGTTCTAAACTAGGGGTATAGAACAGGATGTAGGGTAAACTAAAGAGATACACTCACAGCCGAATGTCCAGTGAAACAAGAATAAACAGATGGAGGTTCTTGAATAGGTAATCTCATATCAAGAGGCGGAAAAATTAGCGTAAAATAGCTTGAAGAAGTGCAGCCGTTATAACAGAAGGTAGTGCCAATAATACTGGTGGAGGAACAAGGTGCAAATCAAATCTGAGAGAAGATGACGATCCTCGAACGGAAAGCTCCAAATGATCGAATGACATCGGGAAATAAGGATCTGCCATTGCCGTTGTCTGGAAATCACGTCGCAAGCTGAGAATCCCGAATTGCAATACGAACTGTGCCGGAGACCTACTATACAGTCACACTCATCCTTACGATTCTTATCTTTCTATCTACTATTCCTAATCCTAGCCCTCTACCCAATCCCGACAATCTAGGCTTGTTTCAGTGACTTATAACCTATAGCTCTGATACCAACCTGTGGCGCCCTCCAAACCCGGGTCAGAAGTTTGGGGTCCACAACACAAACACATTATATTAACCTGTATATGAAATATTATTTATAATGACCCTACTTCATAAAACCACGGATCGCAACATGTTAAAGTATGAAAAAAGCCACAACATTAACTTTTATTACAACGTACCAAATTTCCCTTTAATTTAACTTATAACTGATAATAATAGTATTCTTACAATTTGACTATTTCTCTATCCCATGAAGCTTCTGCTAGCTCGATCCAACTCAACTGGAACCTTAGCCCGCACTTTGGACTGAGGAACTTCACTATCATCCATATCATTTTCAACTGTAACATATATAAAAAGATTCACAAGAGTGAGCTAACTAGCTCAGCAAGTCATGATATCGATAACTGAGGTTAAATAATGATCAAATGAGATGATTCAAAGGAATCAAGTTTCTTTTTAATTAGTCATTAGAATTGGATATTCATTTTAAGTTTTAAAAACCAAGGTTAGGCTGCAAATCAGTCACGCACTAACCCCGAGCAAGCACACAACACTGCTCTAATTACTGGATCCAAGGCACACATTGGCCTAACTTGACCATTGGTATGGTCTGACCACGAATCTGGTCCACATATATAAAAACTATCCAATCCTAAAGCAGTTCAATATGTTAACAATATTGTAAGTCATATGTCATAGCCTATTTGTATATTCGAGGATTCAACTCAACTCAAATAAGAATGTAATAAGTAAATAGTGGATCTACCGTCAGAGAGATCTCACAAAGTAACATCTGTCAGAGGATTCAGAAACAAGGTTCATCTACAGACTTGAGGAGTTAATTCACTGGAAGAAGTTCAAGAAATTGATCAAGCCTCATTGATATAAAATCAAGATCGTGGATTTAATCAAGTGACAGAGATCTCGTCAGAGTATCATTAATTATAAGGATTTAATCTGAAGAAGATCAAAGTGTCAAAGTTAAGACATGAAGAAACGTCACGGAAGTTAGTCACTCATGAAGCAGACAGTACATCGAGTGTCAACATTGAAGTGGTGGAATTGATTCATATATTTCAGTGATTTTCAGAAGATATACAGAAGAATAGATGCTGCTCAAGATTAGTATTAATTCTCTATTAATTAATTAAGTCATATAATTTAATTAAGAAAATAAATTATATCTGCAAAAGATTAATTTATTTGATTAATTAAATTAATTGATTAATTAATTCTGAATTAATATTAAGAATTTTCAGAATTTAAATTGGTTTAAAAATCTGTTTTAATTCAACAAGACAACTGATTGTATTAGTATGACAATCGGTATGACAATCAATAGTCATACCGAAAGTCATGCTAATTGAAAAGGATTGTCTTACCAGAATTTTTATAGGATTTAAATCTATTTATTTTCAGCAAAAACAATCTGTTTGAACTACTATGACAATCGGTATGACAATTGATTGTCATACCGAAAGTCTTGCTAGTTCATTCTTATTGTCTTGCTAGTTCTAAGGATAGTCCTACCGATTGTCTTGCTGAGCTCAGGATTGTCTTGCCAGTTCAATTCTATTCGGTTGATTGATTAAAAGAAGCAGAAGCAGTTCAGTCATTGATTATTCAATTAACAATACAGAACCCGAGAACAAAAGAAAAAGAAGCAGAACAATATTTCATCTTCTCTGCAAAACTTCAAGATCAATTTCTAGATTGTAAAGTTAAATCCAATCAACTAGAAATCTTTATCTTGTTCTTGTGTAACAATCTAGCGGATCAAAATCCCTAGAACTTAATCTCAAATCGCGTTTAGCATTTGATTCTAATTATTGCAAAAATAGAAAAAGTTCATGTCGAATTTATTCTAAATTTGTGATAATTAATTTGAGATTAATTCCTTGTAATCGATACAGTTGTTGTAACACCTTTCAAGTTTAATAATATTCTTATTTAACTTGAATTTTGTTTCATATTTTTTATTCCGCATTTATTCGATTATTCGGTACCGTTTGTATTCAACCCCCCCCTTCTACAAACGCATTGGGACCTAACAATTGGTATCAGAGCCTTCTGATTAACGAACAAATCAAGATCCTAAACTTTTATGATTTTTCAACTCCTTGAATTTTTATTCATTCAAAAATTCATAATGACTTCACAAAAAGTTGGAACCGTTAAAATTCCACAATTTGATAAAGAGAATTATATTATGTGGAAGAAGAAGATGCTCTTGTTTTTACGAGTGGCAAATCCCAAATATTCAAACTTGTTAAAGAAGGGGATAAAAACTCCGATGGTTATTGAACCGGAGGTGATAGTAGATGATGTTGTGATCACCAAAGCTAGAACCTATCCTAAAGATCCTGAAGATTTTACTCCTGATGAAAAGGAAGAAGCCTCCTTGGATGCCAGTCTTCAATTAATTTTAATTGATTCCCTTGATCCCTTGATGAACAGACATGTGATGAACTGTAAAAAATTCCAAACACATGTGGGAAACTATTGAGGTGATCAATGAAGGCACAGAGGAAGTTAGGGAGAACAAGTTGGTGATCCTAACCTCTGAGTATGAACATTTCAAATCAAATCCAGGAGAAGGAATTACTGAAGTGTTTGAGAGGTACAATGCGTTGATCAACAACCTGAACATCAATGGAAAATTTTATTCAATCAGGGAGGTCAACAAAAAGTTCCTTTTAACACTGCCAACTCATCTTGAACATAGAATCACTGTCATTAGAGAAGCTAGAGATCTGAGTGAGATTTCTTTGGACAGGCTCTATGGAGTGTTAAAAACCTATGAGTTGGAGCAGATTCAACAGAAGGAAGTCTATGGGAAGGATAAAATGGTCAGCACATCTACTGCACTTGTAGCTGAAGGTCAACAACAACAGCAATCTCAACAATTGGAGAGAATGGTACAGTGTTCCAAGGCTGAGGAAAATATGTTAGTAGCAGAATATGATCCTCCAACTACAAATCAATCAAGTGATGATTTTTATCCCTTGGAAGAGCTGGAACAATTGGAAGACGAGTCAATGGCCCAAATTGTCAAGAGATTCTCCCATTTCAGATTCAAGAGGAATCCCAAGCTTAAGTACAAGTCCAACTACAACAAATTCCAGAAATGTGGATCTTCATCCTCTAACACCAGCAGTGGTGGATACAAAACATGGATGGTTGATCGGAGCACCATTAGATGCTATAACTGCAATGAGTTGGGACACTTTGCCACAGAATGTAGGAAGCCAAAGCAAGTAAGAAAGAACTCTGAAAGGGTTTATCTGGCAAAGGGAAGAAGCTGGGATGATACTGACAGTGAAGATGAAGAAGAAGGAAATCTTGCTCTTATGACTATTGATGGAAAAACTTCATCATCAAGAATAGAGGTAAAACTTTCTGATGCTGAAATGGTTTATCATCTAAGAGGTAACTTAGATTGTGCACGTCGTGATAATGAACTGTTAAGTTTACAGATCACAGACCTTGAGAAAGAGGTCAATGAATTAAGACTTGTGCACATTAATCAAGACAAATTAAAAGAACAAGTATCTTTTCTAGAGAATAGAGTTGACTGTAATAGAAAACTCGAAACTATTCTCAAAGACAAGATCACCGGTCTTGAGACTAAGGTTAGAGCCTACTTCAATTCTTGTTCGAAGGCTAAAGAGTTCTACAGTAAGCAAGCTGTTAATCAAACATCTGGAATAGGTTATGATTACAATGCTGCTATTAGAGAATTAGGCATAAACTCCCCTCCTCATGTATGTGCTAAAGGTAGGGAAGTACCACATGTGCTTAAGGGTGTTGATGAACCCCTCTATAAAGCATCAATTGCTGAACCATTTGATGCGACCTCTTCTGTTATTCAAGAAGAAATACGTGATGAAGATCATGCTAATGAGAAGGTTGTTTCCAAGTCAAGTGTGTCGAAAGTTCCAGTCAAAGTTGTAAAAGCAACTGAGACTAACTCAGACACACATGAGTTGGATAACAAAAATGCCATGTCTACCATGCATAAATTGCCTGCTGTTAATATCTCTCATAAAACATGTGGTGTTTCTAATTGTATGTCTTGTGCTTTTAATTTGATGTATGCTTATTTTAATGGTAAGCATGTTTCTAGTGATAAGACTACTCCTCGTCAGCATGTGAATAATAAGAAGCATGATAGGTCTAAGACTGCTAGTCCTTCTAAGGCTAGAAAGGAGACATTTGTGCCTAAGCCTAAACAGAAATTTGTTAAGGCTGCTTACAAGGTCAAATGTTCAGTCATTGAGAATGTTGAGACCATTAAATTAAAAATGTTGTTTTGTCTGACAAAGGACAATTCTACAAGTATGCCGGGCCCAACCAAGTTTGGGTTCCGAAGAAGGTCTAATCCATTTGTAAGTGCAGGGCATTAAGCAGGTGGAACCGGTAATGTGGATTCTTGACAGTGGATCATCAAGACATACGCCCGGAGACAGAGCCCTGCTATCAAATGTGGTTGAGAAAGCTGGCCCCCTGGTTACCTTTGGAGATAACAACAAGGGTTTATCCGAGGGATATGGCTGTTTGCAAGCTGGTAATGTTATCATTAAACTTGTAAATAGTTTCTATATTTTTGCTATATTTATATAAGTTTTTATTTGTATTTTCTGTAATTGTAAATATTATATGATATATGAAATTGAATGTTGATATCTTGTTGATAGATATTTGGTATTTAATTCATTGATATTTGTTATTATTATTATTATTTGTATTGTATTATTTTTTATTTTATTTTATTTTTATTTTATTTTAAATCTTATGCAACATAACAATTAGTATCTAAAGTACTTGACAAGTATCGGTCAATGATATGTTGTTAACATTATGTTGCAGATATTTGTAAGCTTTTGACATGAATGAGAATTACTTAGACTTTACCCTAAGTGATCAATGTTTTATCAAAAACTCATTCATATTAAAAAAAACAAAATCAAACTTCTTTCTACATTAGTGATTTCTTATTTCATGTAAAATCCTTTGAAATCACTATTGTACATCATTACTCTCAAAAAATTAAATGTATAATTTTCATTCATTATAAATCTTAAATACATTTTATCTCTATAGTGCCATATATTTTGTGTTACAGGTTCAGTCTCCAATGACTTTCTTTCATTGACAGTCATGAGGTTGAAAACCCACAGCATCTATCCCAGACTGTAAAGACAAACACAGAAACAGAACCAACCAACACTCTCTTACCACTAAAAAGAAGTATGAATGAGCGTGGTGGAGATAGTGCCTTAGTGCACCACATAAGGAAGGTTCTGTAGTCAACCCAGTAGCTCTGTCTCCTACATAGATGAGTATTATTTAAACCGAGACAACTGCTAGCCCCCATACATCTTCTCAAAAAGATGTAATGGTTGAAAAGGCACAAAAACAGTTACTAGATTCATTCTCTTAACAGAGTGCGTCTATTGAAATTTGCCTGTCGGCCAAGGCATCCGATGTAGTGTCACCACTTCAAACATAAACAATTCTTGATGCACAAGGAGAGGTTACACACACAAAGGATGAGTTGACGGAAACAAGAGTTTCAACCATTTTAAGGTCAGATTCGATTGTTTAAGGTTCGTTAATGGACCAATTGCCTTTACAGGTGTTAGGAGAGGATACTGATCCAAAAGCCATATGTCAGTGGTCAGTGTCTACCTCCCCAGGCTTAAATCCCCTGGATGCATCTGCGGATAGTGGATCTGACATAGGCGCAGATCGGCAACTTGTTGACAATGATACAGATATTACCTGATGAGTCACAAGGAAATGTCTTCACAGACATTAGAAGGGAACTTTGATCTTTATGCTAAATTCGTTGGATCATTGTTTACCTTCCCATAATTCAAATCTGGAACCCTAAAAGGGAAACTAGCAACTTGTAGATTATGACTCAGATTCATCTGACGAGTTTAACAAGGATGGGGATTTGCAAACTCCCATTGCACCACCTGTGACCTCCTTAAGGATGGCTAAGGTGATTTTCCTTGCAGGTACAGCTGGATTATGGAGCTATGAGAGAAGAGTGATACACTTGTGAGAATGAGTGTAAACACGAGTGGAGAGAAGAGTGAAACACATGTGAGGTACACTAAACAGAATCACACACTCACAGTGAGGAAGAAAGAGAAACTTCTTGTTATTTCTTTTCCAACCAAGTGAAATATGAGAACTCCTTCAGACGACGACATACATTCCTTCTTTAAGGGGGAGATAAAAGCTTAAGTAATAGTTTGGAGGATTCCTCAACTAAGGGGGAGAAATATCAGGGAGGAAGAAAAAGATCATATGTACACTACACCACACCATTATTGTTTGTAACTACGGATCCTATTGTACGGGAGAGGTGGTAAACACAAGGTGATTTTCTAGTAAGGGAAGAAGCGGTTTTCAAAAGGGGAGTACCATTGGTTTTTATTTGCGGATCCTATTGTACGGGAGAGGTGGTAAATGAAGGTGATCTTCTTTAATCAGTTGATTCTCATAGGGGGAGAAGCAAGAGATATGGGCTTCTCAACAGGAAATGTGGTTGTACAAATGAAGATGGAACTACTTGAAGACATGTTCAGTCTAGAGGAACATCTACTTGGTATCTGGAAAATGTTAAATCTAGTCCAGAACTTTACTACTATTTACTTTGCATTTCTTTTTATATCTTTTTCTTATTTGTTAGTTGAGTTATCCTCTAGGTATTTATGTGTTATGTCTAACAAACAAATAGGGGGAGATTGTAAGTCATATGTCATAGCCTATTTGTATATTCGAGGATTCAACTCAACTCAAATAAGAATGTAATAAGTAAATAGTGGATCTACCGTCAGAGAGATCTCGCAAAGTAACATCTGTCAGAGGATTCAGAAACAAGGTTCATCTACAGACTTGAGGAGTTAATTCACTGGAAGAAGTTCAAGAAATTGATCAAGCCTCAGTGATATAAAATCAAGATCGTGGATTTAATCAAGTGATAGAGATCTCGTCAGAGTATCATTAATAATAAGGATTTAATCTGAAGAAAATCAAAGTGTCAAAGTCAAGACATGAAGAAACGTCACGAAAGTTAATCACTCATGAACCAGACAGTACATCGAGTGTCAACATTGAAGTGGTGGAATTGATTCATATATTTCAGTGATTTTCAGAAGATATACAGAAGAATAGATGCTGCTCAAGATTAGTATTAATTCTCTATTAATTAATTAAGTCATATAATTTAATTAAGAAAATAAATTATATCGGCAAAAGATTAATTTATTTGATTAATTAAATTAATTGATTAATTAATTTTGAATTAATATTAAGAATTTTCAGAATTTAAATTGGTTTAAAAATCTGTTTTAATTCAACAAGACAACTGATTGTATTAGTATGACAATCGGTATGACAATGAATAGTCATACCGAAAGTCATGCTAATTCAAAAGGATTGTCTTACTAGAATTTTTATAGGATTTAAATCTATTTATTTTTAGCAAAAACAATCTGTTTGAAATACTATGACAATCGGTATGACAATTGATTGTCATACCGAAAGTCTTGCTAGTTCATTCTGATTGTCTTGCTAGTTCTAAGGATAGTCCTACCGATTGTCTTACTGAGCTCAGGATTGTCTTGCCAGTTCAATTCTATTCGGTTGATTGATTAAAAGAAGCAGAAGCAGTTCATTCATTGATTATTCAATCAACAATACAGAACCCGAGAACAAAAGAGAAAGAAGCAGAATAATATTTCATCTTCTCTGCAAAACTTCAAGATCAATTTCTAGATTGTAAAGTTAAATCCAATCAACTAGAAATCTTTATCTTGTTCTTGTGTAACAATCTAGCGGATCAAAATCCCTAGAACTTAATCTCAAATCGCGTTTAGCATTTGATTCTAATTATTGCAAAAATAGAAAAAGTTCATGTCGAATTTATTCTAAATTTGTGATAATTAATTTGAGATTAATTCCTTGTAATCGATACAGTTGTTGTAACACCTTTCAAGTTTAATAATATTCTTATTTAACTTGAATTTTGTTTCACATTTTTTATTCCGCATTTATTCGATTATTCGGTACCGTTTGTATTCAACCCCCCCTTCTACAAACGCATTGGGACCTAACAAATATGATTCAATAAAACAAGATAATAATCAATGATGGTTAAACATTTGCATAAAAACATAAGGAAACTCATGGACATCTCAAGGGTATATCAGGGTATGTATAAGAAACGGTTTTCAGTTTGTACAAGGGTCAGGTATTTGACTAGTAATGATTTTTCAGGATATGGTTCTTTGATGTTATTAAGAATGATTGAAGTATTAAAGTTTCTGTGTTTTCAAATCATTCTCTTTCAGTGTTTGGTGTTTGGTAGTTATACCTTTGGGAAATGTTATTATATTTGTATGGTTTGGTGTCTAAGGATCAACAAAGGACGGATTACAAAGAATAAGGCTTATGGCTCAAGATCAAGAAAATCAGGGTTCAAGGTTAAATGGTTTAAAGCTCTTACAATATAAAACAGGAGTTATTTTGAATAATAGCGACGTTATAAAATAGTTCAAAAATGTTGGTAATATATATCTTGAAGAAAAGTTCAGAAATACATGCCTTACAAGGCTTTACAACTATTACTGATCAATTCTGGGCCAACTCTGCCGCTTAGGCTTTTACGTCCAACCACTATATCACTCTGGATTCGACCTCAACACTTAAGTCTTTTGATTGGGACCTTACTGAGCTTTTCGACTCATCACCAACTATCTTTTGTCCAATTCCAATTCTCGGGCATTCCGACTAGAACCTACAAGGTTGAAACATCCTAACTTAGACATTCGATTATGCTTGACATATCCTCGCTAACAATCTATCCGAACGTTAACAAAATCTGACTCGTAACATACTTCATATAATAATACACGTATCACTTAGGGTTCACGTTCTCGAAAATCGGTTCAGTGTTCGTTTTCGGAAAATACCCATACTCTTTATTTTATGAAATCAGGGTTATCGATTTAGAAAGAATTAAGTATAAGGTAACAGGATAAAATGGATTTAAATTCAAGGAGTATAAGAGAGAATCATAAAAGGAATATAATGTATTGAGGAAGGTTAAGGAAACCCATGTAATAAGATCCCGGGTATGATCCCTCAAACGATAAACGAGAACGAAAGTTAAGCGAACCGTATAACAGATCAGCGGTCATTAGCCAAGTAATTAGGAGTTAATAAAAGAGGTTAGTGATGATGATGTCATCACACCAACAAGAAGAGGACAAGTGTGGGAACATGACATAGGAGGATGACATAAGCATGACCAAAAGGGAAGGAAGTGTTGGTTGATTATAAACCACACAAAATTTACCATGGTAACAATTCAATTAATCACAAAAATCAAAAGCAACCAAAACAAACACATTTTCTTCTTCCCCCATCTTTTTGCCTCGGCTTTTTGAAGAAAAGCAAGGAAGAAAATTCCAAAACCCAAGCTCCACTTAATCATAATTCAAGAGGTTTGTTTCTTTAGCTTCCATAATTCATAACTTAGATGAGCCATAAGTTTAAGCTCAAGATTCCATGTTTATCATAGCTAATCAATTCATCAAATTTCTTGGTGAATAGTGTTTTCAAGAAACTAACTTTGTGTTTTCTTATGTTTTCTTCAAGATCCAAGCTTAGTAGAGATAGTTAGTGGTTATTTAAGGTTTCCTAAGTGATTCTCCACTCTCCAAGGAAGGTATAACTTCTCAAACCCTTAGTCTTAAGTTTTGTTGGTTTGGATATTATAATGTTTAGATGATGGGTTAGTGTAATGGGTGTGTACTCATGTTTAGAGCTTTGTTTAGTAAGTGGTTTTGTTGATTTTAGAGTTAGGAGTGATACTTGTTGGATTTGATGTTCTTGGTCACATTTTGACTTGGTTTAGATGAATAAGTTGAGATCTTGAGTTATAGTTAAATGATCTTGTATTGTGGTTGAATGATGGTGGAATGGTGTTGATTGGTGGTGGTTTGATGTTGAATTGATTTGGTAAAAATTTGGGAATTTCTAAGTTATAGCCGTCATAATGCCCAATTTTCCTTAAACTGTTTTGTGCTTAACTTTTTCACCTGAACACTCACTTCCATGAGCTGACCATTACCATGTTTAGATAGTTCATGTTACGAGCTTCGTTTTGATATGTGGTTCGCTTGAATCCGATGTACGGTTTAGGAGAAACGACCGTTTTAAGTAACGGCGTTTCGCGAACAAACCATTACCCCTCGCCTTACTTTGAAACCTTGGTTAAGGCCCTTAAATGACTAATTAGAGTATGAAAAAATTATGTAAAGTGGATTAGGCAGTTGGTACGCGAAAGAATCGCCTTAAAATTCTTAATGGTTAATTTATTAAAAATTGTGGAGCCGAGGGTACTCGAACGACTTATGTGATTCGTTAAGCGTAGAAGTGACCATAAGCGAACATTAAGGTTCAATTGGTTAAAGTCTTGTTTCTTAAGAGACCGGGGTTTAATTCCGACTTATGTTGTTGTTCATAGGTTATCGGACCCACTCTAAGCTTAAGTCTATCCGGGAACACTCAGGCAAGTTTTCTACCCGTTATACTGTCGTTGTGATGTATATATGTATATGTATTATCTTATGATAAGTGCATGATTGTTATTAGCAAATTTTGCGATATATTGGAGCATGCTGATATGGTATATATGCATGTCTGTTTCGTAATCTTGATATCTAATTGTTGATTCATATACTTATAAGTTGCATAATACCTATGCTAGAGATAAGCAGTAGTTGCGTACACCCTTAGTATAGGGGACCCAAATGTGAACATTTTTCTAAAACCGGGAGTCGATGTTCCCGAGTATATTATATAAATATATAATTATATTTATATAAATAGTTTTCAAAACTATTAATCGAATAAGGTTTATTCGATAACTTTATTTTAATTAATGAATATTATATTGAATATTCATTCGAGGACTTATGACTCCGTTTATTCTATTTAATGAATATTATTTTGAATATTCATTCGAGGACTTATGACTTCGCTTATTTACTAAATAATATTCTTTATTTTATTAAAGAATAAGGTTTCGATAATCAAACTTATTTTTGATTATACAAATAAAGATCGTACTTTCGTATAAGTATATCTTTTGTTATTTATTATTCGTTTCAAGTATAAGTTTTAAAACTTCTACTTCAATTATTTTTATAAAGATTATCCTTTATGGGAATATTATTTAGATAATAATATTCAGATATTATCTAATATATCAGGACTGATTTATTTCATTAAATCAGCATTACTCCAAACATTCTTAAAAATGTTTTCGAGTCTTCAAAATGATTTTAAAAGTTAGGGCGGATCCCAAAACTCATTTTTATATTTAAGATCCTCCTTTCGAAGGGGATTTAAATACTCGCTAAAAACCTGAGGGATCCGGCTCTGTGGTGTAGTTTATATTTGCATCAAGGTTGCTGTTTTGATAAAAGAGTTTTTGATTACTTACCCAACACTCGGGAAGTAAAATTCTTAGAACAAGTTAATCCATTAACATGCACCGCCTGGGAAATATCGGTGAGTTTTCCTTTCCAACTAGATACGACTTCTTGGTGGAGCCATATCAACACGTTTCTACTTAGGGGAAAGGGGGGACGAGCTTTACGTTTCAGAGTCATGGATTTCATCTGAACTAGGAGTGGCGTAAGTGGTCGAGTGGCGCCGACCCAGCCTTATTATATTGGCCCAAATGGCCTGGAAGTTCCGCTAAGACGGTCCATTCCTTAGGAGTCCAGTGTTCGGTTGACAAGTAAATCCGACAGGTTCTCCTCTACATGTAGAAAATGGTGGGGTTGCACTACTGCGACTGATCATCGTAAGTGGTCTTCCTGTTACGGAAAACTCCCGTAATGAGTTCATCATCCAGTTGGATATTTCTGCAACACTACCCAGAGCACTTCGATAGAAAGGCTACGGCTTGGCGATTGTTAAGTGTTGGCAGGGTTGAGTTTTCAAAATGATGTTTTCATCAAATGAAGTATCTCGTAACTTCATTTCATTTTGATGATATTTCAAAGATTAATTCTATACAAGTTTTGTCGTGTAGCTTCATCTATGGGATGAACTAATTATAACTTGAATGGTGGTAGTTCAAGTAGTATTCAGAAAAGATATAAGTATATTGGAGTATCTTGTAACTTCATCTTTTCAACTTATATCTATTTAATGATTATCTTATGCATGACAAAGATTTTCAGAAAAATGTTGAGACAAGGTTAGATATATGAGATAACCTTGCAACGAATTTTTATACATTTATAAACTGGAACTCTGTGTATATTTTTCCTGGCAGAGTATTTCAAAGATTTTGAAAAGTATATATGTATGTACTGAATACTTTGCGACTTGATCGCGTTAAGATATCAACTTGGTTCATTTCTTCTTAACCAAGACTTTCCTGAGTACTATGAGAATGCTCATATATTGTAAATTATTATACATACTATTTCAGTGGGCTTGTTGCTCACCCTTGCTTTCTTTTTTCATCACACAACATCAGATAGACAAGATGAACAGGACCAAGCTCCCAATTCGCGAGCGGATAGGAAATGTTCCGCAGTTTCCTATAGGCGTTGATGTCGCTGTAGCTGAGGTAGGAACTACCAATAGGCTAGGCTTTCAACTTTTGATGTACCAGACTTATGTATCTTTATGAATTGTAATAATGGCAAAGAAATGTAAATTTATTCAGAAACCCTTTTAAGGTGTAATGGCAAATAATTATGGAATAAAATGACTCGTGTTATTTTTGGATATTCATCTCTGAGACTATAACTTGTGGTGTGTGTGTTTATTGTGGGGTCACAGTACGGAGTAGTTGATTGTTTATTAAGATTGGGTGTTATTAAGGGAAATGGAACTCGTGACAACCTGGATCCCCGACCCCGGATTCAGGGGTGTTACACATAATTCAGTTTTTTGAAAATCGGACAACATTTCCTTTGTTTATCGGACTACCCGTCGAAACAATTCGACGTCACTTCACCACAATAATTCATAACCAATATTCACAATTCCCCAAACGTCAATTCAATACTATTATTATTCGCATTTTACATTCATTTGTTAAATTAGGACTCAGAATATAATCATCACAGTCCACCATCGGCTCACCAAGGCTCATTGCCGACGGCGGTAAAAATTCGTGGGTGCCTAATAATTTGGGTTTCCCCTACGAATTCTACCAATTAAATATTGAATAATTGGAACAAGTATTCGATTAATCATCAAAATTCATTCGAATAAACAATTTAGTAACAATCGAATAATGTAACCAAAATTCATGAATCAGTATTCGGACAAGCACAACATCACAGCAACCCCCCACCAACACAAGCAGATACGCGCGG
The DNA here is from genome assembly GCF_009905375.1 of Apium graveolens. Taxonomy (NCBI): domain Eukaryota; kingdom Viridiplantae; phylum Streptophyta; class Magnoliopsida; order Apiales; family Apiaceae; genus Apium; species Apium graveolens. The sequence goes on along the minus strand of NC_133647.1, from coordinate 52,272,491 downwards.
TGGCCGGAGAAAGAACGAAAACAGGGAACAAATCGGAACAGGAATCACAGAGACAGATCACCACATATATGTATAATTACATATAGGCACAAACACAAGCCCAAAATTACACACACGGCACACAACAGATACACTGGCAGCACCACCGTGCTTCTTCGCCGGAAAGCAGAGGAAGGGCGACAACATACCACGAGAACAAGGGATTCAAGGGACAGTGAAACTAAGGCAAGATTACCAAAAAAGAATATGGCCGACGAACAAGATTCCGACGAGCAAAGCTCACAGAGACCAGAAAAATGGAGAGAGGCGAGAGATTGGAAGTGAGGAAGGAAACACATGACTCTGTGTTTGCGTTTCTATCTGTTTTCTCTTTTTTTTATATCTCTGCTGTACAAATCAATGTAGTACAAATAACAGTAGAATTAGTAGTACAATTCCTGTCATTTAAACACGTGTATTATTGGATAATTACGAAGATTCGGAGACCCGGTTTATCTCGAAATTCGAATTTAACGGACCGAGGTGCACGTAAAATAACTTCAGAAAATTACGAAAATCGCCTTAAAAGGTTACAAATATCCCGAAGTTTATAAAAACATAAATTTTGTAATTTTAAAACAATTTCTAAAATACACTTTACGCCCGCTTTTATCACTTAAACGAATCGACGCGCGGGTAATATTAATCCCAAAAATTCCCAAAACAATTTTAAAATTCGCGGAATATTCCCAACTTAGATAAATATAAGTTTCATAATTTTTGAAGAGTTCTTGAATTAAATATGGATTTTACAAATAAAAGTATTCAGAAAATCATTTAAAGATAAATAATTAATAAAATATTGATTTCTCAATTTTATAAAATACTAAAAATAATTATTGAAATTATAAAATCATAAAAAGAATTTTAGAGACACTTCAAATATTTATACAAATAAAGTTGCATTAAATCCATTTTAAAAGTGAAACAATTCAATACAATTCCTTAATTAATCACGCGAACAACCCGGTACATCATAAATCACACCTAGATAATAATCAAACAACACATGGCGGTCAAAACCAATACACATATTTTATTTAATAATTTCCATAATAATCACATATTTAAATAATTCAAAAATACAAGGGTCGTTATACCATCAACTCACCTATCCCCTTTGCTATGTGGGGAATGGATATACTTGGGCCTTTCCCCATGGCCACGACACAAAGGAAGTTCCTGATTGTAGCCATTGATTATTTTACCAAGTGGATTGAAGCCAAACCCTTGGCCAAAATCATAACTAAGCAGGTTGCACAATTCCTATGGGAAAATATCATGTGCTGGTATTGAATTCCCCGCATCCTGGTCACTGACAATGGAACACAGTTCAACAATGAAGAATTCAAGAAGTATTGTGAGGAGAATGAAATTGAATTACGATTCACCTCTGTGGCTCACCCGCAAGCCAATGGGCAAGCGGAAGTGGCGAATCGGATAATCCTGGATGGATTAAAGAAGAGGATCGAGAAGTCGAGGAATAATTGGGTGGATGAGATAATCCCAATACTATGGGCCTATAGGACTACCTGTAGAGTCATGACTGGAGCAACTCCCTTCATGTTAGAATATGGGGCAGAAGCAGTTGTTCCTGTAGAGATATCACATTCCTCCCCCAGGATACAAGCTTTAACTGCTGAGGAAAATGAGGAAGGGCAAAGGTTAGCCCTGGATCTAATCGACGAAGTACGAGATGAGGCACATGCGAAGATAGTGGAATATCAGAAAAAGGCTTCATTCTATTATAACCTAAGGGTTAAGGAAAGGTTTTTTAAGCAAGGTGACTTATTCCTGAGGAAGGTGGAAGCTTCTGGTGTAGGGCAGAAAGGGAAACTTGCCCCAAATTGGGAAGGGCCATACAAGGTGAAAAGTGTTCAGGGTAGAGGAACCTACAATCTTGAGACTATGGATGGTTTTGAAGTCCCGAGAATTTGGAATGCGCAAAACCTGAAGGTTTACAATGTGTAAAATAGTTAAAGCACGATTCTCACTTGTCAAATGACAAGTAGGTTTAAAAGCACCTTAAAACTTTGCTTACTTAGGATTTTTATGTATTTAGTAATAGAAGATATGTTTAGATTTTATCAGGGTTGAACCCACCTCATGTAAGGTATTAAGAATACCAAGTTATAATAAAAAGTGTTCAACTTGATCTAGCTTATTAGATTGATACATTGTGAAGGATAAAACCAAGTTATAAACTTGAGTTTGAAAACTCGGAAAAACTACGATAATATTTGGACAATACAAGTGAAAATAATCAAAGTCAATTACACAAATTTAAAAACATCTGAAGAAAAGAAAAGTACAAAAGAGTTAGGCCTTAGAAGGCTCAGATTATTCGGAGCTGCTATCTGTAGTCTCCTTGGACGTCTCCTGAGTTGGCCCATCGGAAGTCTCTTCAGAAGTCTTCGCCGGGGTCTCCTCAGAACTACCCTCAGATGGCTTAGATGCCTTAGGGAACGCTGGTTTCGTAGGCTCCTCCACCCTTGCCTTCTTAATAAGGGGCTCGGCCTCATCCTCAGAAGAAGATTCCTCCTCTTCAGAGCTGGATTCGGGCTCCCTCCTTTTTTGTCCTTGACCCTGGCTTCCTGATGACGCTCTGATCGGGGACGCTGAAGTACCCTCCCTAATAAGATCAGCGAGCTTATCTGCAATGCCTCCAAGTGCAGGGACTTGCACAGGGCAAGGGAAGGAAGATTGTTCAAGAACCTCAGGAAACTCATCCTGGATAACCTCCACAGCAGCATCCCAGCCTTCCTTATAACTGACTGGATGGATGAGGGCATCGTGCTCTACCATTAAGTCCTTGAATTCTTGAGTATCCATCCAGCCGTCAAAGGCCTTGTCTTTCTGGGCCTTGAGAATAACAATCTCAGCTCGGGCCCTTTCAAGATCGGAAGTTGAGGAGGCAAGTTGGGCTTTAAGAGCCTCTATTTACTGGTTAGCCTCCTCAAGCTTCTTGTTTGTGTCCTCTAGACCCACTTTCCAAGCCTTGGCTTGGTGAATTGCCCCTTGAAAGTGGACGTTCTCCTGCAAGAGACAAAGGAAAAGTGAGAAATGAGAAAAATTATGACAGAAAACTATGGATACCAAAAGAAAAAGACATACTGTCGCCAAGGCCTGAGCTCCGAAAATCTCATTAGCTTCCAAGTTATAATAACCCATATTTTCAAATATTATTATTATAATTATTTAGAATTTTATGTGAATTTTAGTGAATTATTTGATAATTAGAATTGATGTTTGGGTGTTTATATGTGATATTATTTGAGTATTTGAATTTTTATATGTCCAGAATAAAATATAGATAATTGTGATATTTTTCTGGTAATTTTTGGACTGTTAGATGATTTTATAATGATTTATGTAATTATTAATTATTTTCTGAATAATTACAAAACTATTTTATAAAGCCGAGAATCGTCCGACTTCAACTGTTTTTACGTTTTTACAACCCGAAACTCTTCCGAAAACTCCTTCTTAACCCAATCTGGTAATTCCGGACATTTTCCGTGTTTTGACTTTTTCGATCCGGATTACGGTTTGACCCGTGCACGACCCGACGCAAGATTTTCAATACGATAACCATTTTGATAAATCAATAAAACCCGTATTCTCGAGAGACGGGATATTTTTACATTATTTTCGTATATGGTGTTTTACAAAAAGCTCGGTTTTGATAATTATCCAATTTTGGTATTGAATTGTATCACTATTATAGTTACTTAGCGGCTAAGTAATTTATTTTTGGATCATTTTGCAGTTACTTAGCAGCTAAACAACTAATTATCGATCCAAAATGATCCAATATTCCATAAATATATATAGCTTATTTTTTATTTCATTTATTTCGTTTATTCATTTTCAACCAGTTAAAATATCGTAAATGTAGAGTAAAACCCTAGAAACCGATATGTTCCTGAGAATCAATCGTACGAACGAAGGCGTTATTGAACTCCGATTCGGGCGTGCAGCATATCAAAACGAAGCTCTCGAAATCTTCTTTCTGAATCAATCATCAATTTCAACCCAGAAACATCAGGTAATTTTCTGTTTAATTATTTTAATTCGAATTAAATATGGATTAAATTATGAAAATTTGTTCTTGATGTTGTTGATGTGATTTGATGCTTCCATCGTGTAGATAATATTTTTCTGGTCAATTTGGTATATAATACGTCAAAAATAGAGTTCAATATCATATAGAAATTTGAATATGTGTTCTTGGTGTTCTTGAAGAATTCTGAGAATCAAACCCAAATTTGAGGGTGATGCAGATTTCAGAATTTGAAGTATGAGTAACCAAAATATTCAGATTTTTATGCTATTTCTGTTTATGCCATCAAATCATTCAAACGATTAATAATTTGTAAATTCGTAATTTTGGGTTTATATATGAATTTTGGGGGTTTATGATTTAGTGGTTTTTGCTTGTTTGTGATGATATGAGTAGTTTGTAATCGTTCTTGGCTTTATTTTGGCACTGGAATCATCGTATTTGGTTAAGGAATGAATGATATCGGTTTTTTGCCAGAAAAGCTTCGAGCTCTCGCCGGTTTTAACAGCAAGTCGCCGGCGACTGAGTTCCAGGGCTCGTCACTACCAGTTATGACTAAGATTGACCTGTATGAGTGAATTGTGATCGATTAGGATCAATAACAGGGGCGACCTGGATGTGGTGGGTTGCGTGGGGGTTCGCCGGAGGTACGGGGACGCCGCCGAAATCTGGGTTCGTCCAGAAACCGGCCGGCTTCAACCCGACCCGGGGACCATTCCTCCCTGACCCGTTTTCAAACAAATACGACCCGGTTTTAATCCACAGACCCGGTTCCTTTGTTATAAAAACATGTTTCTGCAATTTCTATTTTATTTTAAATCAAAATTCAGTTTCTTTTATTCAAAAAAAAATTCATTTTAATTCTAAGAATCATTATTTAATTCTGAAAATATATTTTAATAAAAAAATAAATCCAATTATCTAGTTAATTAATTTTAGTTGATAATTAATTATTTAATTAGTCAATTAATTTAAATATTAATTGATTAATTAATTTAATTAGTTATTAATTAATTTTAATTGATTATTTAATTAGATTTAATTATTTATTCTTGATTTAAAAATTCCGAAAAATAGTTTTGAACTTTAAAATATTATTTTAAATTATTTTCCAGGCTCGATAATTCTTATAAAATTATTTTCGGGTGTTCGAGCCCTATTATTTAATTATTAAATGAGTCGGAGACCCGTTTTATTTCCGAAATTTTTTCAGAAATTCATAATAAATCAACCGTTCGTCCGTTTAATACGAAACGAACGCCTCTAGACTCAGAAAAATATTCCGCTTTCAATAAAAATACTTTTGAAACCCAAATCCTTTTTGTTTCGAAAGGTCGCTTGTTTTACGAATCATTCTGAGTCAATTTTTGATCGATAAATCATATTTTGACCTGATTTCCGTTTTAAACATACCGAGTCGAACCTTTTGACGAACCGAGACATGTGTGATATGAATTATGTGATATATGAGTTATATGTTTATGTGTTATGTGAATTATGTGCATATGTGGATCAAGAGTCCTGTGTTTGTCTGTTATATTTATGTATGGGCTATCGTATGGGTAGACGATAGGCTTTTGATGTGTAGTTGTTGAGTGATTATCGTTTAGACGATTAAAGTTCTATCTTTTAATTATAGATGCAGATCATTCGAGTTGATCAGGACAAGACGTTGGATAAAGAATAAGATGGAATGGTATAGGGTATCTGGCTTCTAGCAATCAAAGGAGCAGCATATCAGTAAAGTGTTGAAAAGAAAGACGAAAATGTTTTAAGACAGAATGTCAGAATAGATGCGTCATTGCGAGTGTGACTAACTGCTAAAACCCAAAGGCAAGTATCCCTATCATCACTTATTGTTCAAGTGATATTTATTTTGAATCCTATTATGCAAATATTGTTTTCTCTATTCTCAGTTCAGAATAGATAAATGTTTTACATATCGCTGAATTAAATGATTCTGTTTATGCAAGTACCCTCTACTATTCTATGTTCAGAATAGTTAAATGTTTTACTTATCAAATTACTGGATTTATAAATGTTTTAGATTTTGAGAAAGATGATTTTGTTGCGAGTATTCCTGCCCAAGTGAATGGGGGAATATAATTATTTAGGATGTCGATTGATTCAGTTCCTTTTTTAATAAAAAAGGTTTTTAGGATTGGACTGGTTACTGGTTATAGCATAGGTGATCGAGATATTGGTCCAGCTGTAATATCTTTCAAGGCGAGTATATGCCTTTTCAGGCGCCCTATAGGTACCGTATGTCTTCGGGATACGGGTAGTACTTATATTTAAGGTATGGCTGCGGGATACCGGTGTTGTTTCGCGACTGATCACCGGGAACAAGATGAAATGTTATTGGTTCCAATCTAAATTTCTTTATTATTTTGATAATCATAGAATAAATGATTTATCAACTGATTCTGTTTTGGATTAATAGTACTGATTCTGTTTTGGATTAAAAGTGAATTACGGTTTTGATTCTGTTTCTGATTTATGCTGATACTTATGTTGTTGTTAAATATCAAAGGTGGTATTAGTATAGATGATTGATGTTGACTTTAGTATGGAATGTTGTGAGCATCAAAGCTCACATTGATATCTAATTTGATATGACAACAAAATAAGTACTAATATCAAGAGTCCGGTTTTGAGTAAAGTTTATGATTCATTCCATAATCATTGCTTGTTGTTGTTGTTGTTTACGATATTTCCCTAAACACGGTTTTACGAGTTTTATTCTCGTCAAGATTCAAAGTATTGCTGAAGCATTTCGCTCAAAAATATCAAAATGGTTTTGAATACAATTAAGGAATCAATTTTGGGGTTCCTCAACTAAAATTTTATGATTCTGCATTTATGATTTTAAAGTTTATGCTCTATTGCAGATGTCGGTTTTATATCAAAAGACCTTATATATGCTATAATGAACTTGCTGAGCATTTCTTTCGCTCATACTTGCCTGTTTTCAAATTTAACCTCCAGTGAGGATTAACTTGCGCTATTTAGCCGCGTAATTCGAGGAAGCAAAGAAGAAGCTTTTGGAAGGTGGTTGGTCCAGGGTTTGCGGACTAGTGTAAGTTTTATTGTATAAAGTTGTCTATATTATAGTATATTATATTATAGTGGTGTATTTTATAATTGGGCCTAGTATACTTCTTTTCGAAGTTATACTAGCAGGTTAAGTTTTGAGATTGAGAATTGTTGAAAAGAGTTTTAAAAGAAAGTGAAAATTTTATTTATGGAATTTGGATATCTTGTTTCTAGAACCGTAACCTTAAAAGATCTTGGATTAGTTTGGGGTCATAGATGCTAAATATCTTCCGCTGGCATTTGCATTTCGATTTAACATGTTGATTTAGATTGAGGTTTTATAGTGACGACCAAATCCTCTGACCCCGAATTTGGGGGAGTTACACAAGTCCTGTTGAAGGACAAGGTCATAATAGTCTACGGGGGTAATAGACTAAATTGACCACTCCTTGGCTAGTTTTGTATTGCCAACGATCGAGTCCTTCCTCCGGATTCCCCAGGCAGGTTGGAAGAAGGCCCCGGTTTTTGTTTTGTATGCAAGGGTTGGCTAGGGCCTTCCTCGTCTCCTTCCCTTACCTGGAGAAGGAACTCTGGGAAGCGATCCCCAAGGCGCGGGTCCTTGAAGACCTTCCCGGCTCTCTTCATCCTGGTCGTTTCCAGGTCTTTAGGCTTGGTAGCGTCTTCGATCTTCTCAACAACTGCAATGAATAAGTAAAGTGAATTGAGAAAATAGTAAAGTAAAAAAGTAGGAAAAATGAAGGCAACTGGAAAAAGGAAGAAAACGTACATTTTTTAGGAACGGGAGAAAAGCCACGGTCCACAAGAATAGTCTCCCTGATTAGATCCCAAGAGTGGGATGCCCTATTATCCCAGGTAAGGAGGTTGAAGGCCCTGGTCTCCTCCTCAGATAAAACTATGTCATTCGGGCTCCCATCTAGAGCTTTCCCAAATGACGAGCGAAAGAGGATTCCCCAATCGCCGACCTCCCAAAGGACGTATATAAACTCCTTCTTCCACCCCCAAGTTATTGTCGGGGATGGACTTTCAACTCACTATGTGGGGAATAGTGGGGCGTTGGTTCAAAGAAACCCACCCCAGATTCTTGTCGGGGCTGTTCTTGAACTGAAAGATTTTTCTGAACACAGTAACCGAGGTAGGGACGTTGTGCTTGGCACATTACGACAAGTAACAAAGAATTAGCCTCTAGGAGTTTGGAGGGAGTTGGCAAGGGCTGATGCCCACATCAGCTAACAGAACAGGGATAAAAGGATGAAAGGGGAGTCTGATACCTGCCCTTAGAGTGTCCCTGTAGACGCATAGAGCGTCTTTCTTCCATTGACAGGCCCTGTCGGCCGGACCCGCAAGAACTAGCTTGAAGGGTTCCTTGATCTTGAAATAAGTACTTAACTTATCCAACTCCTTTGGATCCCGAAAGATACTGATGTGATCATGCATGTCCAGATGCGCGTCAAACGGGTACTCGTCCCCTCGAGTGTTGATCATATCAATCAAGAAAGTGTACCTTGATCGAATGGGGAACTCATTAGACTTTTTGGCCACGTTCATCTTGGCCAAACAAGTCACTCTCTTTTCAGCCATATGAAAAAGGGCGTTAAAGAAGACAATTTTAAACATAACCTATACAAAATAAAAGAAGAGGGAAAGGTATTTACCTGAATTAATGCTGCAAAAAGGGGTTGGCTTGCTAAAAGAAGGCTTTGGGGCTCAAAAACTCCGATCTACAGTTATTTCTCTGAGATCTTTAAGAGGAGAAAAGAGAAAGAGAATTCAGAAATTAGAAAGTGAGAAATGAGTGATCCTAGTAACTCCTTTATAGAGGCAGAAAAGGGAAGATGAAAGGGCAAAAAGCCCATTAAGCTGAAGGCCCAAAGGAAAAGCCCAAATTCTGAAATGTTCCAGAATATCTTTGGAGTTATTAAGTTCTGGAACCTTCCAAAGTATCTTCAATAATTCCTAAGGCCCATCTCAAATCCAAAGAGGACTTAGAGAAATAAAGGCCCAAACTGAGGCCCAAATCCAAAAAGGATTTGGAAAAGTGAAGGCCTAAACGAGGCCCAAGTTCAAATAGGATTTGGAAAAATAAGCCCAATAAAAGGCCCAATCCAAGTTGGATTAGGAAAAGCCCAATAAAGACCATATATCAGGATTGAGGTCGAATTTGAGGTCGTGAATCCTGTTCGAATTCTTTCGAACAGGCGCCCAAAAAATGCGTGTTAAGAAGACTAGGATGGAGGTCGAAGCTGAAGTCGTGGATCCAGGTCGAATTCTTTCGAATAAAGGACCGAAATTTTGACCAAAATCCAGGTCGACGGTTCGACTAGGATCCTGGTCGAAATCCAGGTCGTGGAACCTAGTCAAAATTCTTCGACCAGGATTAAAAAGCTAACCCAAAATTCGACTAGGATCCAGGTCGAATTTTCGACTAGAATCCTGGTCGAAAAATGGCTGAAAACTGGAAAACTTTTCTGAAAAATTGCTAGAAAATTCGGAAAGTTCCAGAAATTAAGAAAAAGTCCTGGAAATTAAGGGAAGATTCCTAAAAAATACCAGAAAATTCCTAAAAAGAGGGAAAAAGGTAAGAAAATAATAGAGAAGTTTTTTAAAACAACCCTAAAGTCGTGTACGAGGCAAATCGTTGTAAATGTGTAGGTCGCTCCTCACTTTACACCAAAATGATACCCTGTAAGGGAACAAGTGAACTTAACTTTTGCGAAATCTTTTACGGTTTCCCAAAAGTTGGGGGGAAAATGATAGGGAATAAATAAATCCTAATTACGTAATTAAATATTGCATTAATTACACATGATTTGGGCTACAAGGCCCAATAAAAATATGTATGACATTCAGACCAAAAAGGTTAACACATTAATCATGCCTGATGGACCAGATCAGGCCTGATGGAACAAAGAAGGCCCAAAACCCTGAATATTAATTAATTTCGTAATTAATTAATAAGGTAAAAATCAGCTATTAAGAAGAGTCTCAATAAGGACATAAGTCCTTGTAGATTAGCCTCCAAGGGACCTAGAAGGATAACGAATCAGTTTCCTACCACTTAAGACTCCAAAGTCCATTCTAATTCTGAGACTTGACAACCAAGTCTCCTACACCAAGTCCAATTCAAGGAATCCCAACATTTATATAAGGGGCCCCACCCCACAAATCAGAACTATGTTTTTTGACTTGATCCTTGGCAATCAGCAAGGTACGTAGGCATCTTGTTAAGGCAGATCGAGTCACGAAACACAAGAGCAGTCAAATCGAGCCTCGAAGCTCACGTTCCCTAGTAATAAATACAGTAATTATTATACTTTAGTTTTTGATCCATATCAAGTGGCAACTAACAAGCGAATCTGTTAGGAATACATGTGCATTAGTTTGATGATATGTTTAACAAAACACTTAAGTAGAAATCTAGTGTTTGTAGCCTCAACGGATAAGACCACTTTGGCTATCCGTTGATGGTGTAGCTTTACTTAGAAATAAGTCTAGTGTTGTAGCACATTTCAGTCTCTGAATTTGAGATATAATTCTTAAATGTTGAGGGAAATTATAAGTCATGTTGACTACTAAAGGATATGTAGATAGGAAGGCCAATTGTAAATATTTCATGCCTTGTAATTTTGTATAAATGAAATGGTGTCAACGGATAACTCAAAGACCTTCAATGGATGAGAAACAAAGCTTCAACGGATGTCTCTAAAGCTTCAATGGATAACATCCTTCAACGAATGAGTGCATCAACGGATAGAGCTTCAACTGCTAACACATCAACGGATAAAGCCATCAACGGATGAAGGCTTCAACGGATGTTCTGTTAAATAGCAGTTGACAAGTGGTAGTTGTACCTACAAACAGAGGCACATGGGTTGACAGAGACAACTGAGATGTGGTAGCCTATTTCAGGAACATCAGAAAAAGCAGCCGTTCTACTCTAGTATAAAGAGGCAATAGTCAACAATGCACTGGAGTAAAATGGAGAAGAAACAAGTGGAGAACTTATTTTATTATTGTACTTTTTATATTTGTCTTCACTTGTAAACTTGGTGTTATATAAACCAAGTAGCAGCTAGTAATTAGATAAGAATTTTTCCAGAGCTGTTTAGAAAAATCTTGAGAAAAATTATCTAGTTTGTACTAGGATGCAGCTGTGATCAACTTCTTGAATCACAGATTTTCTGAAATACCATCTCTGGTGGAACAACAAATCCACCAGAAAATTTTTTAAGGTCTGTTGTGTTCTGTACTTTTGTGCTTGAATATATATCTGTCTGTATTAGCTTAAAGCAATTCACACACTTGTTTACCTTAAACACACAGCCTTTGAAACTGCTCAAAACTTGAAAAAGTTTTGAGATTTACATTCAACCCCCCTTCTGTAAATCTCATTGTTAGTTCACTAGGAATAACAATTGGTATCAGAGCAGGCTCTTGACACACAAAGAGTTTAAAGTTCTTGGAAACTAACAAAGATGAGTAAGAAGGATATTGGAGTAAAAATCCCAGTTCTTGACAAAGACAGTTATCACCATTGGAAGGTGAAAATGCACCTTCATCTACTCTCCCAAGATGAAGGTTATGTAAACTGCATTGAGAATGGTCCTCACATTCCCCACAAAGTAGCCACAGTTGCTACAGCCACAATTGTTGTTGGTCAATCCATTCCAAAACCTAGAGCAGAATGGACAATGGAAGACACAGAAGAAGTCCACAAGGATAAGAAGGCTATGAACATTTTGTTTAATGGTCTTGACAAGGATATGTTTGATAATGTGATAAATTGCACAACTGCCAAAGAGGTTTGGGACACAGTTCAGCTACTGTGTGAAGGTACAGAACAAGTAAAAGAAAACAAAATGCAGCTTCTCATTCAACAGTATGAGTATTTTCATTTTGAAGAAAATGAATCTTTAAATGACACATTCAATAGATTCCAAAAGCTGTTGAATGGACTGAAGCTGTATGGTAGAGTGTACCAGGTGAAGGATTCAAATCTAAAATTTTTAAGATCCTTGCTAAAGGAATGGAAACCCATGACTGTCTCCTTGAGAAACTCTCAAGATTATAAGGACTTCACTCTTGAAAGATTATATGGAATCTTGAAGACTTATGAACTAGAGCTGGAACAGGATGAGGTATTGGAGAAGGGAAGAAAGAAAGGAGGTTCAGTTGCCTTGCTAGCTGAAAATGAGAAAGAATGCAGACAAGAAACTGTGAGATCAACATTAAACTCCAAAGATGGCACAAGCAAATCAGAATCAAGCAAGGGGAAGGAGCAAGTTACTGAGAATGAAGACAACTCCAGCCAAGATGACTCTGATGGTATTGATAAGCATCTTGCATTTCTGTCCAGAAGATTTGCAAAGATGAAATTTAAGAAAAACACTAGAGCCACTAAACCTCATAAGAACATGGTGGACAAATCCAAGTTCAAGTGTTTCAATTGTGGTATAAGTGGACACTTTGCAAGTGAGTGCAGAAAGCCAACTACTGAAAAGAAGAAATTTGACCAAGTAGATTACAAAAAGAAATATTTTGATCTGCTCAAGCAAAAGGAGAAGGCTTTCATTACTCAAGAAAAAGACTGGGCAGCTGATGGAGAAGAAGAGGATGAAGATGTGGAATATGTCAACTTGGCTCTCATGGCTGATTCTGAGGAAAATGAAGTTAGTTCATCAAGCAACCAGGTAATCACTACTGATTTAACACAGCTTACTAAAGAAGAGTGCAATGATGCTTTTAATGACATGTCTACTGAATTGTATCACTTGCGTGTGTCTCTTAAATCTCTTGCTAAAGAAAATAGTAGGATTAAAGAGAACAATCTGTTTTTAAGTAATAGAAATGCTGTGTTAGAAGATAAGTTGATTGACCTAGAGAAAACTAAGCTACATTGTATATCTGTTGAAAATGAACTAGCTGAATCTGTTAAGAAAGTAGAAATACTTTCTAATCAATTAGGGAGAGAGCAAGAGGTGATTAAAGCCTGGAAGACATCTAGGGATGTTAGTGCTCAAATTGTCAAGGTCCAAGGAATTGAATCATTTTGTGAGACTGCCTGGGATAAAAACAAAAAGAAAATGGAATTAATTGATGGGCTGTCAACGGATGTGGAATCAACGGATGATGAAAATTATCCGTTGAAGGAAGAAAAGGAGCATCCGCTGAAGGTTCCTCAATTAAAACAGGCAGATGTTTCTAACAGTGAAAAACTAAAGAAACTCAACAAAAAGTTTGGTTCAACTTCCAAGAACTTTGTCAAAGAAGAAGCAAGCACATCCAAAGATTTCAGTAAGGTGAATATAAGACACATGACCTTAGAACAGTTAAAGAATAGGCTCAAAGTGGTTGAGGATAAAAAGGAAACTAAAAGGAAATCTAATAGAAATGGGAAGGTAGGGGTTAACAAATATAACAATTACACACCTGATAAGTATGCTCCTAGAAAAAGCTGTGTGCATTGTAATAGTGTTAATCATCTATCTGCTAATTGCAAATCTATTAAGAAAACTGCCATACCTGTACCCTCTTCCATGACTAATATGTCTGCATCACCTCTGCATGCTATGCCTGTTATGTCTCAACAGAATCCTTATGCACATTTTGCAAACATGCCATATTTTAACAATCCTTATCTTGCTGCATTTAGTATGCCTCAAATGCCATACAATATGCCTATGTGGAATAACATGTTTGCACAATCCATGCCTTATCAAATTCCAAATGTGCTAAATGATTCTGTGACTAACCCTACACCTCAACCAACTACATCTAAGATCAAGGTTGACTCAAAGTTACCTAAGTCTAAAGATGCAGGAGGAATGAAGTCTAGGAGAAAGGCTAACATGAATGGACCCAACAAGGATATGGCTTGATTTCAACAAGAAATGTCATCATTGATGAAGTTGCATTAGTTGATGGTCTCAAGCACAACTTACTGAGCATCAGTCAACTATGTGATAGAGGGAATACAATTTCCTTCAATTCTGAAGCCTGTGTTGTCACCAGTAAGAAAGACAACAAAGTGGTTCTAACTGGAGTTAGAAAAGGAAATGTGTACTTAGCTGACTTCAACTCTACTGATGCAGAATTTATTACTTGTCTCTTCAGCAAAGCAAGTCCAGTTGAAAGTTGGCTATGGCACAAGAAGCTATCCCATTTGAATTTCAAGACAATGAATGATCTAGTCAAAAAGGACTTAGTTAGAGGAATTCCTCTTGTTGAATTCTCAAGGGATGGTTTGTGTGATGCTTGTCAGAAAGGCAAACAAAGGAAAGCATCATTCAAAAAGAAGCTTGAAATAACAATTGATGAACCATTACAGTTGCTACATATGGATTTGTTTGGACCAGTCAATGTATTGTCAATTGTAAGAAAAAGATATTGCTTAGTGATTGTAGATGATTTCTCAAAGTTTTCATGGGTCTATTTTCTTGGATCAAAGGATGAAGCAAGTGAAATCATTATCAATCACATCAGGCAAGTCAATAATCATCCTGACTTGAAGGTTAGGAATATCAGGAGTGACAATGGAACTGAGTTCAAGAATTTGACAATGAGGTTGTTCTGTGAAGAAAATGGAATCATGCATGAGTTCTCAGCTCCAAGAACACCTCAGCAAAATGGGGTAGTTGAAAGAAAGAACAGATCTTTAATTGAGGCTGCTAGAACAATGCTTGAAGAATCAAAGTTACCAACATATTTCTGGGCTGAAGCTGTTAATTGTGCCTGCTACACTCAGAATATTTCTTTGATCAATCAAGCTAAAGGCATGACTCCTTATCAGTTGTTCAAGAGAAGAAAACCAACTCTAAACTTTCTTCATGTCTTTGGATGTAAATGCTTTATACTGAGAAATCAATCTGACCATAAAGGGAAGTTTGATGCAAAGGCTGATGAAGGGATATTTGTTGGTTACTCAGCTGGAAAATCTTATAGGGTCTACAATCTAAGAACCAACATTGTTATGGAATCTGTGCATGTTGTGTTTGATGATAAAAAGATTAATGGACTAATAGATGAGGGACACCATGAGAGACTCAAATTTGACAACATTGAGATATATTGTGATGATAGTGAAGAGGAGACTGATGGAGATGACACTTCAAAAGGGATTCAAAACATGCCCTTGGATAATGCACAAAATTCTGCATCCGTTGATAGAGGCAATGCAGTATCCGTTGAAAGACATAGTGCATCATCCGTTGAAGTACAAAATGAAGCATCCGTTGATCATAGTTCATCAACGGATAATCGATTTACATCATCAGTTGATAAAACTCCAAGTTCCCTGCAAAGGACCAACAACTCAGGGAGAGTTTCAACTAATCAACACTCTGTCTCACATCATGACAATACTGAGGCCACCTCATCTAGAGTATATCTTCCACCTCAAAGGAAATGGACCAAGAATCATCCCTTTGAACTGATCATTGGTGATGCATCATCTAAAGTGCAAACAAGAAAAGCTACTCAAGATGAATGTCTGTATAGTAGTTTTCTATCTCAGGAGGAACCTAAGAAAGTGGAAGAAGCTTTATTGGATCCAGATTGGATATTAGCTATGCAGGAAGAGCTGAACCAATTTGAGAGAAACAAAGTTTGGAAGCTGGTACCCAAACCAAAGAACAAGAGTCCTATTGACATAAAATGGGTATTCAAAAATAAGATGGATGAAAATGGCATTGTCATAAGG
Source organism: Apium graveolens (assembly GCF_009905375.1). Lineage (NCBI taxonomy): Eukaryota > Viridiplantae > Streptophyta > Magnoliopsida > Apiales > Apiaceae > Apium > Apium graveolens. Next base: position 52,256,637 of record NC_133647.1, on the reverse strand, counting down.
AATAAATCCAGATTGGTTGCTAAAGGCTATTCTCAACAAGAGGGAATAGATTTTGATGAGACATATGCTCCTGTTGCAAGACTTGAAGCCATCAGAATTTTTCCAGCCTATGCAGCCCATGCCAATTTCAAAGTCTATCAAATGGATGTCAAGAGTGCATTTCTAAATGGGAAATTGGAGGAAGAAGTTTATGTAAGTCAACCTCCAGTGTTTGAAGATCCAAATTTTCCAGACTATGTGTATTATCTGTTGAAAGCACTCTATGGACTGAAGCAAGCACCTAGAGCCTGGTATGAAACCTTATCAAAATTCCTTTTGGAGAATCACTTCACTAGAGGTACTGTTGATAAAACTCTCTTCTTTAGGAATGTTAATGGCTCTAGTATACTTGTTCAAATTTATGTAGATGACATAATATTTAGATCTACAGAAGATAAGCTGTGTAAAAAGTTTGCTAAGCTAATGCAAAGTAATTATGAAATGAGCCTGATGGGAGAACTAACCTATTTTCTTGGTTTACAAGTTAAACAAGTTAGTGATGGAATTTTCATTAGTCAAACTAAATATATTTATGATCTTTTAAAGAAGTTTGACTTAATAGAATGTTCATCTGCAAAAACTCCCATGGCCACTGCCACCAAACTTGAATTAAATAAGACTGAAAGGTCTGTGGACATTACAAGTTATAGAGGCATGGTTGGTTCACTTTTATATTTAACTGCCAGTAGACCAGATATAATGTTTTCTACATGTCTCTATGCTAGATTTCAAGCTGACCCTAAAGAATCTCACTTAGTAGCTATTAAAAGAATTTTCAGATATCTCAAGGGGACTCCAAATCTAGGAATTTGGTACCCTAGAGAGTCTGGTTTTGATCTAATTGGCTACTCAGATGCAGACTTTGCAGGTTGCAAAATAGACAGGAAAAGTACAACAGGCTCCTGCCAATTCCTGGGAAACAAGCTTGTATCATGGTTTAGCAAAAAGCAAAATTCAGTCTCTACTTCTACAGCTGAGGCTGAATACATTGCTGCTGGAAGTTGCTGCTCTCAAGTGTTATGGATGAGAAATCAACTCCTTGATTATGGACTACATGTTGATAGAATTCCTATTTTTTGTGAAAACACAAGTGACATAGCCATAACAGAGAATCCTGTGCAGCACTCAAGGACCAAGCACATTGATATCAAGTACCACTTTATTAGGGAACATGTGATGAAAGGTACAGTGGAACTTCATTTTGTTCCAAGTGAACAACAAATTGCAGACATATTTACCAAGCCACTTGATGAATCAACATTCACAAGATTGGTAAGTGAGCTAGGTATGCTTAATTACTCTTAAAATTCATGTCCTTATTGCAATTTGAATTGAATCCTGAAATGTATTAGCTGCAAGAACAAATTTGATTTTTAACATAGATTATTCCATCAACGGATATTCCCTATCCGTTGAAAGTCAAAATTGTTCTATCAACGGATGTTCATTATCCGTTGAAAGTCATACATATTTCTGGAATTTTTATCCGTCAACGGATAAAACTGAAGTGCTCTTCAACAGATGACAGTTTACCTTATCCGTTGAAATATCACATCAGTCGATTCAAGTGTTTCACAGCCGTTGATTCTATTGTCTTAACCGTTGATACTCATACATACAGCTGTATGTATTTATTTTAAAGGTAGTTTTTAGAATACTTACAGTTTATTCTTAAACGGCTGAAATTCACTTACACATATTTATTGTTTAATCTCTTATTTATTTTTTTTAATTTGAGAAAGTATATAAGCCCTTCTGATTTTTCATTTTTACTTTACGCTTTCTTGAAATTTCAAAGCTTTTACCATTTTCTCTCTGCAAAACCTTCAAGTTATTCTCTGCAATTTCTACTCACAACAATGGCACCAGTAGTAAAGATTATGTCTCAATCTGGGTTCATCTATGAGAAGAACAATTTCATAGCTTTGATAGAAAAGAATGAAGCCCACTCAGATTATCACAAAATGATGGACTTCATCAAAAACTGTAAACTTAGCTATGCAATGCTGGAAGCCCCAACGATTTACTGTGAAGTAGTTGAGGAGATTTGGACAACTGCTGAGTTCAACTCCATAGATATGACTATCTCCTTCACTCTCAAAGGTAAAAATCACTGTATTAACTGTGATGACTTACTAGCATGTTTTAAATTACCTGAGAACAATGCCATGACACCACACACGGATAATGATGTATCCAGCATGTTAGATTCCATAGGTTATTCTCTTAACTCTGCTAGTTTAGGGAGTATTAAAAGAAAAGGCCTTAGGAAAGAATGGAGTTTTCTTGGGGATGCCTTTATCAAGGTTTTCTCTGGGAAAATTAGCAATTTTGATGCCATAACTTCATCTCTTGTTAATATGCTCTATATGCTTGTTTCTGATAGGTATTTTAATTTTAGCAACTATGTTATGCTAGAATTGGGTACTAGATTAGGTAACAAAGCTAATAGACCTAATAACATCTATTATGCTAGATTCTTTATGTTATTGGCTAACCATGTTGCTGAAGGTTTGGTCATTACGAATGAGAATAATAAACTCAAGTGCTGGGCACAAGAGAAAAGAGTTCTTGCAGATTTATTGAGAATGGATCTCAACAACAGTGTGCCATTGGTATATTTACCAATCATGAATGCACCTCAGGTAGGTGAGGTAATTGCTTCTACAACTCCTACTTCTTCCAACCCCTCTATTTCTTTATCTTCTAGTGTGGCCATGGAATCTGTGACAATGCCCCAACAGATTCCTACCAAGGTCACCAAAACTAAACTTTCAAAATCAAAGACAAAGAAAACCACCTCTGTTGTTTCTCAAAAGACAACAGTTGTAACACCTACCATTAACCCTGAGGGGAGTGAACAGGGTGTGAGTGGTGAGGGGAGGGGTGAACATCAAAGAAACCCCCAGGATAAGGAAGGAGAGAAAAGTTCTTCCCAAGCTAGCCAAGCCATAGTTTCTCAAAAAGCTGTGGTGGTTGAAAAGGTTACTAGCATATCCCTAGCTGCATCCTCCCAAAAGGATGTAACTATTGAAAATAGTTCCCAAACAGGAACACACAAACGAGGGAGGGACACTAAAGCCAAACACTCACCAACAAAAGCCTTTATTAGAAGAAAGAGAGCTAGAACCCAATCTTCTACACAGGGTGCACACACTGCACAGATACATCCATCTGTATCTATGCCTTCTCAAACTCAGTTTGATGTGGCTCCAACAAATGTGGAGTCACAGCCCCATTCTCTCACAATTAACACACATCAATCATCACACACTTCTTCACCATCTCTAGATGTGGATATGTTATTCCCATCAATTCCTGATTCTCCCTCGTTACAACTCAGGGAGGAGCCCCACTCAAATACAGGTGATCATCATCTTTTAGATGATTTGTTGGATCACCCACAAATTCTTTCAGATGTAATTGAAGGATCTGTGTCACCAAAACTCATATCAATCTACACAGATTCAACAGTTATATCACTTTCAATTACTACTTCTTTTCCTTCTTCAACGGATATCACTCATCCGTTGACAAGTGGTTGTTCTTCAACGGATAAGCTTAACAGCAGTTATCCGTTGATACCATCAGTTTCACCTTCAACGGCTATTCCTCATCCGTTGATAGTCTCTACACACACAACTGAAACAATTCCAAGTGTAGAAGACTTGATTACTGTACAATCACTTCTAGGACTGAGGGAAGGGAGTGACAATTTAAGTGAGAGGCTGGGTTGCTCCCAGGCAAAAGGAGAGATTGAGAGCTCAAATATGCATGCTATTTCTTCCAGCATGGCAAAAGTAAGTGAGAGGAGTACCACCTTAGTAGGTGAAGGTGAGGGAGTGAGTTGTGTGAGCCAGGGGGAGCCCCTGATGCAAGAACATAGAGAAAATGAGAGAAAGGCAGGTACAGAAGATATAAGGATGGATCCAGCCATTGCTAGTGAGTCAATGATTGTGAATGATGCTGAAAAGGAAAGACAATTTCAGCGACATTACAAAGCTGTAATTGATAACATTTCCTTGGATGCTGACACTTTTACTCATCCTGTTTCAGCCTATCAAGTATTGGCTGCACAGGGCAATGTGGAGGCAGAAAAGACACTACATCTAGTACATACAACAGCATCTCTTCAAAGGGACAAAACTGCTATTAACAAGATGCCTTCAACAGCTGGTGAGTCATTTGAAGAATTTGGAGTAAATTCTGATGATGATGACTTTGTTTCTTCTGATGGAAGCATGAACTTAGGGGGAGATGAAGGCCCTAGTTCTATTCCAAATCTACCTGAATGGGCCTTCACAAAGGAGTCTACAACAGGACAATTCAATGTCTCCTTAGTCAAACAAATCAGTACTATCAAACAGGCCATTCAGAAAACTTCTCATGCTGGTACAAAGGCTATCCTTACAACTCACTTGGACTCACTGCATCTCATGAAGTTGCAGCAAGTAAGACAGAATCTGAGTGTGTATGAACTCAGAAAGGATATTGCTGACTTGAAATCCTACAATTCTGAAAAATTGGATTCAGTCATGCCCTTTGGTACAATGCAGGACATTTTGTTGAGATTGAAAAAGGAATCACATACTGAAAAGAGGCTGGCCAAATTGGAAGACAGAGTTCAAGTTATTGAAGATTCTGTGGCCACCATTCTTCACAACCAACAATCTCAAACAAATCTACTTATGCAGCTGGCAAAAGCACAGGGCTTGACCCCTCTCCTTGATGATAACAAAAAGGGGGAGAGTAAAAGGGAAGGGGAAGGAGAGCCATCTACAAAAATCCAAATATCTAAAGTGCTAGTTCCTGCCATCACTACTTCTCCAATCATTCAAATCAAAGGAAAGCCTGATGGAATTGATTTAATCCAGCTAGCAGCAGCTGAAATTCAAGTGAAAGAGCAAAGGAGGAGAATTGATGAAAGGATGCAACAGCTGTTTGGCTCAACACAAGATAAATCAATATCTGTGAAACATAGCACAAAGGTTAAACCAATCAATATGGAGCACAAGCCAGAAAGGAGAAATAAGGTTGGAGAGACTTCTTTCAAGAATCTAAAACCTATGGTTCTCAAGCCCAACACCAGATCCAGCAAGGACTCCACAAAGAACCCTCTAGACTTTGCTCAGATGAAAGAAGTGGACTTTCCTCTTCCAAAGCCTGATGAAGACAAAGTTTTGGGTACAAGCATCATAAAACACAAGGAGACCATGGATGAGGCAGTAAGGAGAAACATGGCTATTATCTTTAGAGAGGGAAAGAGCATATGTGTGATGCAAGGACATCCCAAATTTTCAATAGCCAAGAGGGAAGAAACCAAAAGGTTAAAGAAAGAAGCTGAAAAACTCAAGGCTGACAAAAGAGCACAAGCAAAGCTTGAACAAAAGCTAAAGTCAAGTCTAGTTGAAAATGAGAAAGGAATTGAAGTCAGGGGTGAAGATAAGATTGCAAACTTAGATGAGGTTTTTGGGAGTATATTTGGTGAAAGCATGGAGGAAAAAGAGGAATGGCAGAAGGGAAACAGAAGAAAGGCCAAGGCACATAGAAGGAGTGAAGGCAACACTGAAGAAACTAAATCTCTACCTTCCATACCTGAACCCTTTGTTGCTGATCCCACTATAAACATCCATGGTGAACCAATCATCCCAAAAGAGGAACCTATTGATTGGGACACCATCAATTTGCCTACCTTTTTAACCACTCTTCCACTACCAAAGAAACAGAAAAGAAAATCCAAATCTACACCTCCCCTCAACTCTAAGAAATTCACTCAAAAACATAAACCTAACCCTAAGCCACCCATTTCTAAAGATGATTATGTTCACATCTGTGACATAAAAGAAATTTCAGACATTGAACTCTATCTGGATGAGCTGGAGGATGTAAGGGGAATTGCTGCTTATAGACAGCTACCAGAGAGATTGGTGTTCAGATACAAAGGAGCTGGGGAAAGAACATGGCCTCTCTACAGGATTCTGAATGAAGGCTACTCTACCTTGATCAGAGTCTTTTCAGCCATACAAAAGGATTCTGGCTTTACCAGGACTGCCAAGACTGAAATTCTCAACAAGATTGCCAACATAAGGAAAACTTGGAGGGAGCCCAATGCTTTGCCCAGAACCTTACTCATTCAAGAAAGGGGAACTACAATTCACAAATCACCTCATTGGTTGATGGAATTCAGAGATGATAAAGGAGTCAGAAGATTTTTCAGACTTGAAGACCAACTCAAGATTGCCAGCAATGAAACTCTCAAAGAAATGCAATCTAAGTTGGATATCAGTGATGAAGATGAAGCTGAATTCTTCAGACAACTCCAACTCCAAATTGAGGAAAATGACAAAGGGCTAGGAAAGAAAACCAGGGATCAAAGAAGAAAAAGATGATTTGCTCAGGCTAGAGGAGCACCCTTGGAAACACTGTAAATCTTCAATTACCTTCTAGTACATACACTTTTGCAGCACTTTTAAATTTCTACTTAGTTTCAGTTCATATATTTGTTAAGTGTTTTGTTATCATCAAGTTAACCTTAAATTTATGTCTACAATTCTTATAGACATAAATAGGGGGAGATTGTTAGGAATACATGTGCATTAGTTTGATGATATGTTTAACAAAACACTTAAGTAGAAATCTAGTGTTTGTAGCCTCAACGGATAAGATCACTTTGGCTATCCGTTGATGGTGTAGCTTTACTTAGAAATAAGTCTAGTGTTGTAGCACATTTCAGTCTCTGAATTTGAGATATAATTCTTAAATGTTGAGGGAAATTATAAGTCATGTTGACTACTAAAGGATATGCAGATAGGAAGGCCAATTGTAAATATTTCATGCCTTGTAATTTTGTATAAATGAAATGGTGTCAACGGATAACTCAAAGACCTTCAACGGATGAGAAACAAAGCTTCAACGGATGTCTCTAAAGCTTCAACGGATAACATCCTTCAATGGATGAGTGCATCAACGGATAGAGCTTCAACTGCTAACACATCAACTGATGAAGGCTTCAACGGATGTTCTGTTAAATAGCAGTTGACAAGTGGTAGTTGTACCTACAAACAGAGGCACATGGGTTGACAGAGACAACTGAGATGTGGTAGCCTATTTCAGGAACATCAGAAAAAGCAGCCGTTCTACTCTAGTATAAAGAGGCAATAGTCAACAATGCACTGGAGTAAAATGGAGAAGAAATAAGTGGAGAACTTATTTTATTATTGTACTTTTTATATTTGTCTTCACTTGTAAACTTGGTGTTATATAAACCAAGTAGCAGCTAGTAATTAGATAAGAATTTTTCCAAAGCTGTTTAGAAAAATCTTGAGAAAAATTATCTAGTTTGTACTAGGATGCAGCTGTGATCAACTTCTTGAATCACAGATTTTCTGAAATACCATCTCTGGTGGAACAACAAATCCACCAGAAAAGTTTTTAAGGTCTGTTGTGTTCTGTACTTTTGTGCTTGAATATATATATCTGTCTGTATTAGCTTAAAGCAATTCACACACTTGTTTATCTTAAACACACAGCCTTTGAAACTGCTCAAAACTTGAAAAAGTTTTGAGATTTACATTCAACCCCCCTTCTGTAAATCTCATTGTTAGTTCACTAGGAATAACAGAATCAAATACACCTTATTTGAAGTAGACGGCTTCTCATACATGTTTGACAAAGCCTTGATCAAACCATAAGTTGTCGTTTCCTTGACGATATTGTAAGCAACGTTCTTCACCAAAGTCAACCTGACAACCCCAAGAGCCTGCCTCTCCAAAAACTTCCAGTCTTCATTCTACATTGAAGTTGGTTTCTTCTCTTCCAGCGGTTCGTGTAGTTTTTTCTGATACAAATAATCCTCAGTTTAAATCTTACAAAACCCATAATCTTTACCTTCTTGTCTTTTGCCATCGCTCCCACTCACCTGAAAACCTAGGCTCTGATACCAGTTGTTGAGTATACAACAACAAAAGCAAAACCCAAAGCGAATAAACAAGAACAAGAAAATAAACGACAATCACACACGACAAAGATTTACGTGGTTTGGAAATTCCTACTCCATATGCCGCACTAATTTTGTATTGATCTCTCACATTTTATTGTGTTATGATTTTACAATTACATGAGTATTTATAATAGAAGAAACTAGGCCTAAATCAAAATTATAGTCCAAATCTGAAAAGTAGACTAATCCATAAACTAATCTGAATCTGAATAGTCTATTTTCATGGGCTTAATTAATAGACTCCACAAACCCAACAATACTATGTTTAGACAGTATTTATGAAGTATTTAATGAAGTTAGAATCCCGTGTTTATGTCATATAATATTCAACTCTCTTTAATCTATTAGTTATAATTTCTAGTTTAATTCGTAGTTATAATCAAAACCCAAATTTGTTATCGTCTTAGCATTGAATAATAGCCATATCATTGTTGCATAAGTGCATAAATCACAAAGTTAACCTAAACCAGTCCCTTTGGGAATGAACTAGAAATAAATCTATATTACTTGCGATCGCGTATATTTGCATGAAATATTAGCACGTGTTTAGCCCTAACAAGTTTTTGGTGCCGCTGCTGGAGACTCGGTGTTAACTTTTAGTTTATGTGTTTGTCATCAGTGATCGTTAAAGTTCATTGACTCGGACATTGTTACTTACCTACTCTTTCCTTGTCGTGTTTCAGGTACTCTAGCGATCGTGTATGCATACGCGTTCACGGGCTCGTAGGAGAATTCTGGATATAGCCGAGAAAGAAGTTGTAGTGGAGCGAAGGGAAGATTTTGAGGACAAAGAGAAAGTAGAAGAAGAAGAGAAAATCGAAGAACCATCTTTAATAGAGATGGCATATAGTCCTAAGGCTTTGATGGACTATTCTCAGCCAAAGATCAATGATATTCAGTCAAGCATCATCAGACCAGCCATCGCGGCTAACACTTTTGAGATCAAGTCGAGCACGATTCAGATGATACAAAACTCAGTTCAGTTTGGGGGTTCTCCTACTGAAGACCCCAACATGCACATCAGGAATTTCATCGAGATCTGCGACATTTTCAAGTTCAAAGATGTGACTGAAGATGCTATCAAGATGTGACTATTCCCATTCTTTTTTAGGGATAAAGCGAAGTGCTAGTTATATTTTCTACCACCAGGGTCTATCACCAGATAAGAGGATCTTGCTCAAAAGTTTCTCACTAAATTCTTTCCTATTGCGAAGACTGTTGCAATCAGGAATGCTCTTACTCAGTTTGCTCAGCAAACTGGAGAATCTCTGTGTGAGGCTTGGGATCGATACAAAGAGATGCTAAGGAAGTGCCCACACCATGGCATGCCTGATTGGATGATTATAAATTGTTTCTACAATGGTTTAGGCGCACAATCTAGACCTATGCTCGATGCAGCATCGGGTGGAGCCTTATGGGCGAAAAGCTATAATGAAGGTTATGAGTTGATTGAGCTAATGGCAGCTAATGAATACCGGAATCCTACGCAAATAATATTGCAAGGCAAAGTAGCAGGAATCTTGGAAGTGGATACAACTACTTCTATAGCTGCTCAACTTCAAGCTTTGACGATGAAAGTGGATTCTTTGGCTAATTATGGAGTTAATCAAATCACGAGTGTTTGTGAGATTTGTGCGTGGGAACATGAAACTGAGCAGTGTGCTATTTCTAGTGAATACGCTCAATTTGTGAGCAACTTTCAGAGATCACAGCAGTAAGCTCCAACCACTTATCATACAAATAACCTCAATCATCCTAACTTCAGTTGGAGCAACAATCAGAATGCGGAACAACAATCTTATTAGCCATACATAACAAAACAGTATAACCCTCCTGGTCTTCAGCAACCGCAATATGCCCCGAGGTAATAACTTCAACTTCAGCAGTTACCGCAAGCTAATGAAAAATATGAATTGGAGGAGTTGAGGCTCATGTGCAAGAGCCAAGTTGTTTCTATCAAGACCTTGGAGAATCAGATTGGGCAAATTGCTAATGCATTACTAAATCGTCAACCTGGCACGCTTCCGAGCGACACTGAAGTTCCAGGAAAGAAGGAAGTTAAGGAGCATGTTAAGGCAATTACATTGAGGTCTGGTAAGGTTGCGAATCCTGAACAAGCTAAGACTCCAGATTCTGAAGTTGAGGCTGAAGAAGAAGAAGTGCAGACGGAAGCAGAAGTAGAACCAAGAAAGACTACTGTTGAGCACACACCTCCTGAGGGTAATACAAGGGAGAAACAGATCTATCCTCCACCTCCTTTTCCTAAGAGGCTGCAGAAGAAAAAGCTGGATAAGCAGTTTGCGAAGTTTCTGGAGGTGTTCAAGAAACTTCACATCAACATACCTTTTGCTAAAGCTCTTGAACAAATGCCTAGTTACGCAAAGTTCATGAAAGGTATTCTCTCTAGGAAGGTGAAACTTGATGACTTAGAGACCGTTGCTCTCACAGAGGAATATAATGCTGTGCTGCAACAGAAATTGCCTCTGAAGCTTAAAGATCCTGGAAGCTTCACTATTCCTTGCACCATTAAAAAGGTGTCATTTGATAATTGTCTATGTGACTTGGGAGCTAGCATCAACCTGATGCCCTTGTCAATCTTCAAGAAGTTGGACTTTCCTGATCCAAACCTACTTACATGACTTTGTAGTTGGCCGATCGTTCTATTACATATCCGCGAGGTATTGTGGAGGATGTCTTAGTCAAGGTGGATAAACTCATCTTCCCTGCTGATTTTGTAATTCTTGATTTCGAGGAGGATAAGAAGATTCCCATAAACTTGGGAAGACCTTTCTTGGCTACTGGCCGAATCTTGATAGATGTGCAAAAAGGCGAGCTCACCATGCGTGTGATGGACCAGGATGTAACTTTTAATGTGTTCAATGCCATGAAATTCCCTACAAAAAATGAGGAGTGCTTTAAGGTGGAGATTGTTAATTCTGTGGTTAATTCTGAGCTCGATCGATTGCTAAGGTCCGGTGCCTTAGAGAAGGCCTTATTGGGGAATTCCGATAGCGAAGATGACGAAGGTGATGAGCACTTGCAATATTTGAATGCTTCTCCCTGGAAGTGAAAGATGGATATGCCTTTTGAATCTCTTGGATTGGAGGAGCTGAAAAGTTTTCTGAAGTGCCTCAAGCCATCTATTGAGGAAGCTCCTACTCTTGAGCTTAAGCCTTTATCTGCTAATTTGAGGTATTCGTTTTTAGGTGATGCATCTACTTTTCCTGTTATTATTGCATCTGACCTTTTAGGTAGCGACAAGGAGAAGCTTTTGAGAATTCTTAGAGAATTCAAATCAGCAATTGGTTGGACGATAGCAGATATCAAGGAAATCAGCCATTCGTATTGCATGCACAAAATTCTGCTAGAGGAAGGAAGCAAGCCTACTGTAGACCAACAGAGAAGGCTAAATCCGACCATGAATGAGGTTATGAAGAAAGAAATCCTCAAGTGGCTAGATGCAGGGATCATCTATCCTATTTCTGACAGTTCATGGGTGAGCCCAGTTCAGTGTGTGCCAAAGAAAGGTGATATCACAGTGGTAGCAAATGAGAAGAATGAGCTTATTCCTACACAAACAATCACGGGGTGGAGAGTTTGTATGGATTATAGAAAGCTGAACAAAGCTACAAGGAAGGATCTTTTCCCTCTTCCTTTCATTGATTAGATGCTTGATAGGTTGGCTGGGCATGATTACTATTAACTTCTGGATGACTATTTAGGACAGAATCAGATCTGTATCACTCCAGAAGATCAAGAGAAGACTATATTCACATGTCCTTTTGGTACTTTTGCATTCCGAAGGGTTTCTTTTGGGCTATGTGGAGCGCAAGCCACTTTTCAGAGATGCATGATGGCTATCTTTTCTGATATGATTGGTAATAATGTAGAAGTGTTCATGGACGATTTCTCAATTTTTGGAACTTCTTATGATGAATGCTTGCATAATCTTGGGTTATTGCTGAAAAGGTGCGTTGAGACCAATTTGGTTCTCAATTGGGAGAAATGTCATTTTATGGTGCGCCAAGGCATCATTCTTGGTCACAAGGTTTCTAGTAAAGGTCTTGAGGTGGATAAAGCCAAGTTGGGGGTTATCAAAAATCTTCCTCCATCAATTTCTGTTAAAGGGAATTCACAGTTTTCTTGGTCATGCGGGTTTCTATAGGCATTTCATCATGGACTTCTCCAAGATATCGAAGCCGTTGTACGATTTTCTTGAGAAAGATGTCCCCTTCAAGTTTGATGATGAGTGCCTTGCTGCTTTTGAGACACTGAAGAAGAGTTTGATTACGTCACTTGTCATAATTGCACCTGATTGGGATAAACCATTTGAGATGATGTGTGATGCAAGTGACTATGCAGTTGAAGCAGTTCTTGGGAAAAGAAAGAACAACATATTTCATGTAGTCTACTATGCTAGTAAGACTCTTAATGGTGCTCAATTGAATCACACCACTACTGAGAAAGAACTTTTGGCTATTGTCTATGGTTTTGAGAAATTTTGATCTTATCTACTTGGGACGAAGGTGACAGTTTTCACTGATCACGCTGCCATTCGATATCTCATCTCGAAGAAGGACTCGAATCCTGGATTGATTCGATGGGTTCTTTTACTTCAGGAGTTTGAATTAGAGATAAAGGACATAAAATGGACTAAAAATTAAGCCGCCGATCATCTCTCGCGTTTGAAGGATCTAATTGCAACTTCACATGATAAGTCTTTGATTAACGAATCTTTTTCCGATGAGCAGTTATTTGGAGTGCAAGCAGAAGAACCGTGGTTCTCCGACATTCTGAACCACCTTGTGAGTAACCTTATGCCTCAAGAGTTGACTTCCGCTCAAAAGAAGAAATTTCTACATGAAGTGAAGTGGTATATATGCGATGAGCCGTTTCTTTTTTGACAAGGAGCTGACCTAATCATCAGGAGATGTATTCCTTACAATGAAACGGGGGGGGGATCTTGAGAGATTGCCACTCAACAGCTTATGGAGGACATTATGGTGGAGAAAAGACAACATCTCATATTCTTCAAGCATGTTTCTTTTGGCCGAATTTGTTTAAAGATGCTTATCAGTTTGTTTTGAAATGTGATCGATGTCAACGTGTGGGTAATATGTCAAAGAGGGATGAAATGCCTCTTAATGTGCTTCTCGAGGTTGAAGTCTTCGATTTTTGGGGAATTGACTTCATAGGGCCATTTGTCTCATCTTGTAACAATCAGTATATCTTGTTGGTGGTTGATTATGTGTCGAAATAGGTTGAATTTAAGGTGTTGCCAACGAACGATGCGAAGGTAATGCTTACATTTCTTCATAAGCTGATATTCACAAAATTTGGAACCACAAAAGTCATAATCAGTGATGAGGGGTCGCATTTCTGTAACCGCAAGTTCACTGCTATGATGCAAAGGTATACTGTGAATCATTGCATTGCTACGGCTTATCATCCTCAGACGAATGGTCAAGCTGAGGTATCTAACAGAGAGATCAAGCGCATTTTAGAGAAAATTGTGTGTCCATTGAGAAAAGATTGGTCTTTGAAGCTTGATGAAGCTGTTTAAGCTTATCGAACAGCGTACAAGACTCCTCTAGGGATGTTACCGTATCAGTTGGTTTATGGTAATGGGTTTCATTTGCCGGTGGAGCTAGAGCATAAAGCGTATTGGGCTTTGAAGAAGTTGAATCTTGATTTGGATACAACTGGAAAGAAGAGGATGCTTTAATTGAATGAGCTCGACGAGTTTCAACTTCAAGCATATGAGAACAACAAAATTTATAAGGAGAAAGTCAAGAGATGGCACGATAGGGGTCTAGTGCTCAAATCATTTATGTCGGGGCAACAAGTTCTTTTGTTCAACTCTCGTCTCCGTCTTTTTTCTGGAAAATTGAAGTCAAGATGGTCAGGGCGTTTGTTGTCAAAACTGTGTTTCCACATGGAGCGGTGGAGATTTTTGAGAATGACCCAGGCCAAGCATTCAAGGTAAATGGTCAGAGGTTGAAGCATTACTATGGTGACTCGGGAAACTGCGAGGGGGTTAGTGCCATTTTGTTGTCCGTTTGATCTCGCATTCCTACATCAAGCTACCGTCGTAAAGCAAGCGCTTCTTGGGAGGCAACACAAGTTTGTTGTACATTAGTAGATTGAGGAAGAAGAAAGGAGAAAAACACAAAAAATTTAAAAAATTGAAAAAATTTGGGGCCAACTACAGTAGCACGGCACGCCCGCGTTGAGGAAGCGGGGCGGCAGCGCTGAAATTCCAGAGACACGGCGCGCCCGCGCTGCCTAGCGGGGCGGCCACGCTGAAACAATAGAAGCACGGCGCGGCCGCGCTGCCCCCTGAATTCTAAAAAAAATAAATAGCTGGGAATCAAGAGAAAATCGGGGACTTCTTTTAAAAATAAATTCCTACCAGAATTTTACTCTTCCACATCCCAAATTTTCCTCTCCAAATCAAACCCATTATTCCCACTATTCCCATAATCAATTCCCACTTCTATTCCATATCTAGTTCTCTTTTAACGTCCTATATATACATACACTTATACACAAACTTCTCCACCACTTCTCAAAATTCTCAAACACAATTCTCTCTTAAACACTTATCTGTTATTCTCTCTATTCAATCTCAATGGCACCCAAGAGACAAAGAACTCAAGTAAGAAGCATCCCCATCGATTCTCCGAGTGCGGGTGGTGTGAGGCCAAGGTTTTCAACTCCTGAGGCTGAAGCGGAGTATACGAGGATTCTCTCGAAGCCTATAGCCGAGGAACGTGGTTTTCTGCCATCGGGGAAGGATGGTAGGTTGTTGGATATGGTTTTGGAGATGGGATGGGTTTCTTTTTGTGAGGAAACTGTTGTTGTGCCCATGAGTGTTGTTCAAGAGTTATATGCTAATGCGTGGGCGGAGAAGAATGGTTTCACTGTGGTTAGGGGGATGACTGTGGAGTACAGTGCTGAGGCAATAAGGACGGTGATTGATCAGCCCGCGAGGAGGCCCGGTCAGGACACCTGGAATGATAAGACTCCGGAGGACTTTAATTTGGATCTAATTGTTGCTACTCTGTGCATGCCTGATACTCATTGGAAGTTCAAGAGGGGCACGACTGATTATTCTACGTTCCCTGCTTCGAGCATGAACAGATTTGCCCGTGTATGGAATGCGTTTATTTGTGCGAACATTATGCCATCTTCTCATGTGCATGATGTGGCTTTGGAGCATGCACGACTGTTGTGGGGCAATCTTTAGGGTGACTATGTGGACCTTGAGATGGGTTATTTACCAGGGTATTATGAGATTTTTGAGAGGGAGTACTACGGGTTCTATACCCTATGCGTCCATTATGATGAAGTTGTGCTTGACAGTTGGTGTTTGTTGGCAGCACACGAGCAGCTCCAGATTCCAAGTGCTCCGATTGATAGCACCACTTTAGCAATGATGCAAGAGTAGGATGAAGGCAAGCCTAATTTGAAGGGGATTGGATATTTTTTTGACAATCTACCTGGTGGGAGGCCAGCTGCTGGGACAGCTCATACGAGCAGGACTGTTTGGAGATCTCAGCTAGGTGACGAGGCTGGGCCATCACAGCAGGAGCATGAGGAGGCAGGAGCATATGTTGGAGCTGGTATGAGCATGAAGCAGTATAGGTGTCTAGCGAGGAGGATGGATGCGATGCATGACATCCATAGTAGATTTGCATGTGATCTCACCCAGGCGTTGGGGACTGCATTCAGATCCAAAGGTGTTGATATCCAGTGGCCAGTATTTGGTGAGGACTCCGTGTATCCACCTCCAGATACACCTGACACTCCACCCGTTGAGGGTGATGATCCTGATTCCGAGTAGGTATGCCTGATTCCTTAATATTACCTTCACTGAGGACAATGAAAATTTTAAGTTTGGGGACAGTAGTTAAAGGAATATGTTTGTATGAGTCGTATATAGTTTGCATATTCATGATAGTTTAGTGCATATAGTTGCATTTTGCCATGTAGTAGTTTTTTTTTATTTTTGTAGCTTTTATGATAGTTTGTTCATATAGTTCATGCATTTGCATAATAACATGATCCCTTAGATATTTTTCCGATTGACTTGTGATATTGATGCTAATGTAGTGATATCGTATTTAGTGATGTTAAGTCGTATCAAATTGATTTGCATGCTAGAGATACTTGTATTTCACTAAGTCTTATGGGTTGTTTGAGTGTTAGATCATGATCATGGTTTGTTTGTTTGTCGAAGTTTAATCGCTTGTTTATATTTAAAATTTAGGATATTCTCTTAATGATAAAATAATATGGATGTTTAAAAATTGGAGAAAATTGGATTTCATTGCTAGTTGTTGTGGCTAGGTATCAAATGGCTAGTAGCTGACTCATATTTATATGAGTAGTCTAGGGTTGAACGAGATGGAGCGAAACACACTCGTTCAGAAATTTGTGAAAAAAAGAAAAAAAAGAAAAGAAAAAGAAAAAAAGAAGAAAAAAATAAGTGTTATGTATAATTGATCACGAGTGGACTCTTTTGTACTCGAGTTATTAAGTTCTTAGGGGACTTTGTGCCTAGTGACCTAAGGCTTTTATATTCTGGGATCCGCTAACCTAACGCTTGCTACATGGGTACTATTGTATAAGTCTTATGTGGACCTCACTCATTGCACGATCAATTAATAGTTGTGTTATTTTGTTGTGAATAAAAGCATGAATCCATATAAAACTCCGATATATGAATTGAAGTGTTATAAGTTATTTTGAGTCTAGCTTTTATTTTATTTATAACCTTGCGATTGCTTTGATGAGTAGTGAGTCATGATTAGTGATCTAGATGCGATAGTATATCTGTAAGCAGTTGCATACACGCACGTCTCTGGTTTGTAAGTTGATTTGTATGGTTTGATTGATCTTTATGTGAATGACTGCATTTGTTGAGATGTTGCTTGTTGATTGGTTTAGTTATTCTATGGGGATCATTGCATTCAATTAGTTGCATTCATGCATTTTTATTTCTTGTTCTTTGAGTCTATTTATGCTTGATGACAAGCATCGATTCAAGTTTGGGGGTATGTGGAGTGACATTTATGACACTTTATAATGCTCCATCAAGCTTTAAATTGGTGCTTTTGTACTCAAGTTGTTGATGTTTTAATGTATTTTCTAGTGTTTTTGCATTTTAGACATTAATCAGGAATTCAGGTGAATTAGCATTATTTTTGTGCTAATATGGTGTTAGGATGGTGTTTGTCACACCCCAAATTTAACAAAAGAAACTATACGAATAATCACAATAGTTATCAAAAGGAAATAAATACATCTGAAACCAAGATCTTACAGTTTAGGGTTTGGAACAGCCCAACATTATTAACTATTACAACCTGATTACAATATCGAGTCCTCACACAAAACGATCACTATACTACCTGAGCCCGAACATACGAATCAGCATCACAAGTCTTACGCGCGGTCTGCTTGAATCTAACCATATCCGCTAGCTGAAATATCAGGGTGAAAGCAAGTAGTGAGCCAAATGGTCAACAAGTGCTATATAATACATAAACAAGAATGAAAGGATAACAATGGAAATGAAAGATTCAACAATATAGTAACAAGAGATAAACTTTCAGGGTGATGGCATCATTTATTTGCAACAAAAAAATTAAAAACCATTTCTTTATCAAAAACCATTTTATGATGCTACAGATTATAGCCGGTGATTTACCGCGAAGTATTCCCGAACCTCGCTGGGTTCTAGAACATTAATGGGATCCCTAGGCAACTTTTAAGCCTATAAATTAAGAGCGGAAAGGACTTGCGTCTCAGTCCAAATCCACTATTTAAAGAAAACATTCATCACCTTTTGGGACTGAAAATCCACTTTTAACTTTTTATTTGAAAAACTGATGCCAAGTGACGGTTAAATTCTTCACCAGTAAACATCCTTATCAGGGGTTCTAGATCAACTTTGAAGCATACGGAATAGGTTCAATCAATTTTAAGGCCATGATCAACGAGACCGATATCTTTTCAACGGGTATTGCAAAGTTTCTATTCACAAGGAATCTGATCACTAAGCATAAGGGTATTAACCAAATAATCAGGGTTACATTGGATTCATGACATTAACTCAGGGTGCAAGAATTAAAGTTGCTAGTTGTAACTACATAGGGCTGGGCTTTAGATAGATCAGCAATTTAATGTTTAAAGAGATCACAATATTAAACAGGATTTTTAAGGATTTGGTAATGGAGTTTAACAGGGTTATTGAATAGTATAAAAGAACTAGGTCAACTAGGTTCAATGTAGTGGTTCCATATAAGACATATGTATTAAAATATAAAGAAGGTAAACATCAGTTCAAAGTATAACAGGGTATCATGTTTTTGGGGTAAAAAATAGAGTTATCAAGCAATCATGAACAACTTTAAGGAAACACTGACTTTTAGGTGTTAAGATAAGGTTACTGAGTATAACTTATACAAGATTCAGCATCACAATTACTTTGGTATACTAGCACGATATGAGTTTTGATTTACTTGTATAGCATTCTTCAAGTAAAGTTAAACTACTTGCATTAGATACTTGAGGGTTCATGGAACTTGCATATAATACGAAAGATAGAATTGAAAAAAATTGGATCATGTATATATGTATATCAAGGTGAATTAGAATACTTGCATCATATATAAAAGCTGGGTTAGCACACACTTGAAGTGTAAACAAAAGGTAGGTTGAAACACTTGCCTTGAGAAAGGCTTGATTTGACTGGAAGGTAGGAGCAACTGGGAACTTTACTCGACTTTAATGGAAAGTTTACCCTCGTCTCGTGAGCCTACACAAAATAATAATAACCTCATTATAATATATTCTCACCAACTCAACCTAATTATAAACCGAAATTAAGCACATTGGTACTTAGGCCTATATAGACATACATGCTTACAATTACCTTATAAATATAATAGTTCATATAGCCACATATTCTCACATAATACATTTAGGTACATAATAATATTTCAACACATTATATTGTATCACTAAGCTTGGATGATCTCACTCCACTTACTCAAGTCACTTAGTTACGCTAACTAGTCAAAACTCCTAATATTGGCCTCATAACTCGAAGTGCCTTTCCTAAACCATCAAGTTCCTATTGACCCTGACCTAGGCCCTACACTTTACTGACCTCATACTATATTACAACTATGATGGTCAACCTAGGATTCACTCATAAGTGCTCTAAAACTAAATGTTAAGTGGATGTGCTCATTATAGTGATTTCAGGATGATATCAATGGGTTCTTAAGTACAGTTGACACCCTTACACTTCATGTTTACCTCCCAGACTTCTACACTAGACTCTTCTGATCATAAGGTAACTCCCAAACTTGGTGTGACTCAAAGGCCTAGCTTGAGCCTCCCTAGACCTAAGCTTAAAGACCATGGTTCCCTTATTTTCTAGACAGAAAAGTGTCCTGTTTTGCACTAACTTATGACACATGATTCTAACTCAATTCCTATGAAATTTGGCTGGAAAAACACCTCTGAAACTCCCTCTAAATAGGGCCAACCAAGTCCTAGTGAGGGCCTACCCATGACGGTCAAAACTCCTCATTTCTAGGTTGTAGTCAAACTGTCCCCTGCAGGGTAGATTTAGCGTTTTCACTCGTGCACCTAACCAAACAACCTACAAACCTCTAATTAACATCTAAAATCTGAAATATACTCCTATTACTAGCTTCTGGTGGCTTGGGCCTCAAAGTGCATTACGATGACAAGGTCATATCTCACCCTAAACTTCATGATACCAAACTGAAAATCTGCAGAATCTAATGTACCCTTTCCACCATAATTCCCTCTTGAAAAACCAAACCAAACATCGACCAAAACCCAAAATAAAGCTCAACCAAGGGAACCTACTGAAATAACACTCCCACACACAATATTGGCTTAGTGGAGATCACCCTTACCTAAAATG
This sequence comes from Apium graveolens, assembly GCF_009905375.1. Classification (NCBI taxonomy): domain Eukaryota; kingdom Viridiplantae; phylum Streptophyta; class Magnoliopsida; order Apiales; family Apiaceae; genus Apium; species Apium graveolens. The sequence continues at coordinate 52,236,628 of NC_133647.1, read as the reverse complement.
CAATATAGCAAAACAAGAGTCAAAATAATACACTAATTACAAGTCATCACGATTTCGAAAATAACAACTCAAATCCTCCATATATATACGAATCAAAATCACATAGCAAGGAGCACAAATTGTAATTAATATCTTAACTCAACTGAAATTAGAGTTTATTAACAAAAATCAACTCAAATGATCAAGAACTTTCGAAAATCATGTGTTGAACCTATACATGTATGCTTTCGAACTTACAAGCCAAAAAAAATATGGTTTCCATATAAATTTCATCATAGAATGAACATGCAAGCCTAGAATTAACCATAACTAATATGATCACTTAGCATGCAAGGAGTTTTATCAAGTTTTTATTTCCAAATCCATGCTATTATCACATAAACATACAAAAATCAAACAAAACAACAAGAACACCATCCATTCGGCTCTTAACAAGTCATGGCCGAATGGATTAGGGTGAAAACAACATTTGCACAAGTGTGACATAGTCATGTCTAGCCATTCTCAACCCCATGTTAATATATCTCATGGTGAAAACTTAGATTCATAAGAATCAAAGGTGTTCACTTTGAGTTTAGCAAAACACTACCATGCAAGATTAAAACATAGATTTTTCATTATAAACTCTTTGGATTATAAATGAACAATATATGGGAAGTGAGATTACTTAATGGAGGGTGGATATTTGAATGAAAAATGAAGAAGAATGGGGGGTGGGGGCTTCATCCGAGAGAGGGCCGAGAGAGGGAGAAGAGAGGTGATAGTGGAGTGGAGTGAAGTGAGAATGAGGTGAGGTTGAGTGTTTTTACTAGCCTTTGGTTATTCAAATAATAATATTCAAATATATGTAGTAAGTGGAGTTAAATTTTACTATTCTATCCTTCTTCCACTATTAGCAAGATTTACATGCAAGGTTATTTATGTACTTTGGCTAGTGAAGTAGTAGTTAGTGGGGTTAGAATTTCCAAGTTTGCCCTTATCTTGTGTTGGGAGTAAAATGCATGCATGGGCAACTAAGTAAATTGCAAATTTGAAAATTAACTAACAATTTCTATCAAAATATAAATACACTTCCATTAATCATAAAATATATATCATAAAATAGCTTATGATTTTAGAAATTTAATGATATAAAATTTTAATTTTTTTCTGTTAAAAGATTTTTAAAAATCGATTTTCATATAGAATGAAATACTTTTGATTATCATTTAAAAATACTAAATAATAAGATTTTCTTTTCAATTTTTTTTGTATAAACTAATACATTAAACACTTAATTTACAGGCACTCAATATATAGATCACCCATATTTATAATTCCACACAATTTAAATCTCAATTATAAACACACAATTATATATAGATAAGATTTAGAAATACCAGTCGTAACATCCGGCTACGCATATTCGACTCTAGTTCCCACGTTGACTCTTCAACCTTGGGATTTCTCCAAAGTACTCTTACCAACTTGAACAACTTATTTCTGAGACTCTTTTCTTGCCAGTCGAGTATTTTGACAGGTTGCTCCACAAATGACAGGTCTGCCTAAATCTCTATAGTTTCATACTCTATCACATGGTTGATATCAGGATTGTACTTCTTAAGCAATGACACATGAAACACATTATGCATATGCTGATACTGAGGCGGCAAAGCTAATTCATAGGCCACCCTCCCTACTTAACTCAAAATTTCAAAAGGACCAATATATCTAGGCGATAAATTCCCTTTTTTTCCAAATCTAGACAATCCTTTCCTCGGTGAAACCTTCAGCAATACGGCTTCACCTACTTGGAATCTGATATCCTTACGTGTTGGGTCCGCATACTTTCTTTTCCTATCTTGAGCAGCAAGTAATCTCCTCTGGATCAATTTCACTGTCTCATGCATTTGTTGCACCAATTCCGGGCCTAGAATCTTTCCTTCTCCCACTTTATCCCAACTAATTGGTGATCTACACTTCCGTCCGTATAAAGCTTCATATGGTGGCATGCCAATACTGGAGTGATAGCTGTTGTTATAGGAGAATTCTACCAATGGCAGATGGTCATCCCAACTTCCCGCAAAATCAATCGCACAACTGCGCAACATGTCTTCAATTGTTTGAGTTGTCCTTTCGCTTTGACCATCAGTCTGCGGATGATACGCCGTACTCATGTTTAACTTTGTGCCAAGACTTTCTTGAAATTGCTTCCAGAATCTCGACTTAAATCGTTGATCTATGTCCGAAACTATCGATACAGGCACGCCATATCATAATACGATTTCACGCACATACAGATGGACCAATCTGTCCAATGAAGACTTCTCATTAATTGGAAGAAAATGTGCCGACTTCGTAAGGCGATCAACTATAACCCATATAGCGTCATGTCCAGATTTCGTTCATGGTAATCCTACTATAAAGTCCATGGCAATGTTTACCCACTTCCATTCTGAAATATTTAAGGGCTGAATTAATCTGCTTGGTCTTTGATGTTCTGCCTTCACTTTCTGACAAGTATAGCACTATGCAACCCATTCTGCGACTTCTCGCTTCATATTTGGCCACCAAAAGTTCTGCTTCAAGTCCTGGTACATCTTGGTGCTTCCCGGATGGATTGAAAATCTAGAATTGGGAGCTTCTTACAATATCTCATTCTTCAATTCAGTCACATGAGGAATCCAAATTCTTGAGGTGAACCTTAGTATACCTTGCTCATTCCTTTATGTACAAATCTCTTCTCCGGTCAATTTATTATTCTCCTGTTTCATCCCTTCTTCCTGACATTTCTTTATCTTTTCCAACAATATTGGTTGAAAAGTCATATTATGACAAATCTCTTCAAATTTTCCGCAAACACAAAGTTCTAATTCAAATCTCTTAATTTCTTCAGATAATTCCTTTGGTATTGCTACCATATTCAACCTCTCTTTCCTACTCAAAGCATCAGCTACCACATTCGCCTTTTCCGGATGATAATTTATCGAGCAATCATAGTCCTTAATCAACTCCAACCATCTCCTTTGCCTCATGTTGAGCTCCTTAGGAGTGAAAATATACTTTAAACTCTTGTGATCCGTGTAGATCTCACACCTTTCCCCGTAAAGGTAATGTCTCCAAATCTTAAGTGCAAATACTATAGCTGCTAATTCCAAGTCATGTGTAGGATACTTTAATTCATGTGGTTTTAGCTGTATTAATTTATACACAATCACCTTGTTGTGTTGCATTAGCACACAACCCAGACCTTTATATGAAGCATCACTGAAAATCACAAAGTCTCCTTGATTGTCTGGTAATACTAACACCGGAGCTGTAACCAACCTCTGTTTCAATTCTTGAAAACTATCTTCACATTCTGCATTCCATTCAAATTTTTGATTCTTCCTAGTCAACTTAGTCAATGGCGTGGCAATTTTTGAGAAATCTTTAACAAATCTTCTATAATATCCCGCCAATCCCAGAAAACTTCGCACTTCTGTAGGTGTCTTTGGTCTCTCCCAACTCATAATTTCCTCAATCTTTGCCAGATCCACTTTGACTCCTTCACTTCCAATAACATGTCCCAAAAATTGAACTTTCTTTAACCAGAACTCACATTTAGAAAACTTGGCATATAACTTCTCTTGTCAGAGTATCTCTAATGATATCCATAGATGCTGCATATGTTCTTCTTCTGACTTTGAATATATAAGAATATCATCAATGAATACTACTACAAACTTGTCCAAATACTTTTTAAATACTCTGTTCATTAGATATATAAATGATGCAGGGGCATTAATCAACCCAAATGGCATCACTTAGAATTTATAATATCCATATCTGGTCCTGAATGCTGTCTTCAGGATGTCGTCTACTTTGATATTCAATTGATGGTATCCTGATCTTAAATTAATCTTGGAAAATCACTTAGCTTCTTTCAGTTGATCAAATAAATCATCTATCCTTGGTAGCGGGTAACGGTTCTTAATCATCATCTTATTCATCTCCCGATAGTCTATACATAACCTCATGCTTCCATCTTTCTTCTTTACAAACAGAACATGTGCTCCCCATGGCGACGTACTTGGCCGTATCACTCCTTTGTCCAAGAATTCTTGTAGCTGGCTCGCCAACTCTTTCATTTCTGCTGGTGCCATCCTATAAGGTGCCTTTGAAACTGGTTCCGTGCCTGGAGCAAGGTTGATCACAAACTCAATTTGTCGATCTCGTGGTAAACCTGGTAGTTCATTTGGAAACACATTTGGAAATTCGTTGACTACGGGAATATCTTCTATGCTGGGGCTCTCTCTTTCTGAATCTACTACATAGGCTAGGAACAATTCACAACCATTTCTAAGTAATTTCTTAGCCTGGACGATTGTAAGAAACAGTCGCTCTTGCCTCTGACCCCTAAATACCACTTTCTCTCCACTCTCCGTCTTTAAATACACTTTCTTAGATTTACAATTTATCTGAGCGTTATTCTCTCCTAATAATTCCATGCCTAAGATTATATCAAACTCCCCTAACTTGAAAAGTATCAAGTTTGTTGAAAATTTATGTCCCGAGATATCAATATCACACTTAGGACATAATTGACTCACATGAATCTTCTCTTAATTTGCAATTACCTCATTTATTACCTCGTTCATAGTTATTTTATCACATTGAAGTTTATCAACAAAATTTTCTGATATAAAAGATCTCGTAGCTCCAGAATCAATCAATACCTTAGCTTCAACATTATTCATTAAAAGCTTGCCTGCTATCACCTCAGAATTCTGAACATCGTCCTTCATCTTTAAATCAAATGTCCTTGCTGCTGCTTGTGGAGTTGTTGTAGATGGTGGAGGTAATGCCAATACCTCAGCTGGCATGTTTGCACTAGTACTTGCCACATTCATCAAAGTCTTGACTGGTCTAGTTGACTTGCATTCCCTAGCTATATGTCCAGTCTTTCCACACTTATAGCATGTAACTCCCGACTTCAGTACCTTACACTCATTAGCCAAGTGTCCCTTGTGATTGCATCTATAGCATGTCATGTTCAGCTTATTACACACTCCTGGGTGTCTTTTTCCATAATGCTTGCACTCTGATCTCTGAAATCTATTTTCTCCAACTTGTCCTTGGATTGACTGGTTATTCCCCTTAAGATCTTGTCTCTTATTCAAATTTCCCTTCTTCTGAAAATTTCCACCTTTACGGAATCCGATTCTTTTCACACTCCTTTCTTGTGAGCTTCCAGCTTCCGACTTCTCTCCATGAAATGGAACCTTTCTCTTCTTGTTATCCTTTTCTTTCCTTGACTGCATCCCATTACTCTCAATCAAACCAGCTTTCTGTACTACTCCAGCATAAGTATCAAGCTCAAACATAGCCATTCTATCTCTGATCCAAGGCTCTAATCCTTGTTGGAATCTCTTTGCTTTCTCCTCCTCAATGTTTACATACTTCGTCCCAAACCTTGATAGCTTTGTAAACTTCTTCTCGTACTCCAATACATACATACTTCCTTGCTTCAATTCAAGAAATTTAAGCTCCATCTAATTCTGCATGTACTTTGGGTAATACTTTTCCAGAAATAACCTCTTAAACCTTTCCCAAGAAACCGACTAATTTGCCTTCATAGCTTTCACTGAATCCCACCAATAGATGACTTCACCTTTCAGAAAATAAGTAGCATATGGCGTCTTTTGATCTTCTCCTAGCTGAACCAATTCAAAAGCTCTTTCTATTTCCTTAATCCATGTATTAGCTATTACTGGATCAGTGGTATCATGAAATACAGGTGGATTCACATTCTGAAAAGCTTTGAAAGTGACAACTTGTCGAGGTGGTACTGGTGAATCAGGTGGTTGGTGTGGTTCACGGTTATCCTGTTTTTCAAATTGTTATTGAAGAGTTCTTGGTTATTGAGCTATAGCATTTGTTTGCTGTTGTAAGGTTTCCAGTAATCGAAGAATATTAGGATCTGTGGTAGAAGTTGTTGCCGGGTTCTTCTTTTTAGGTGGCATGATCCTGAAATAAAAGTTATATCAAAATAGGTATGAATAATACAGATAATTCAAGGTTAGGGTGTCACAAGACATTATATTCACATATACGATCGGGTTTCAAATTAAACAATAAGGGTAATGCATATAAAGGCGTAAGAACAATTGAAAGCAAATAGAACGATAGTGCATAATTATCGAAATTAAGGTCAAGGTACATCAAGATCAAAATAGAGTCTGAATCTAGGGATAACATGCTTAATTAAAGGAAAATAGCAAGGAATTCTATAAAGTCCAACAACACAACAACATGAAAAGTAGATAATGGAAAGAACTAAGGCTCCACTCCATCAGAACGAGGTCCGATAGTCTTCTTCTCATGAAACGTCTTCACAATACACTGGAGCTCATCCGCAATCATCTAGATAGTATACTGGCTGGTACGGTTTCAGTGCGATGGCATCTCATCAAGCTTAGTGTTAACGTACTAAACCAAAGATTCCAACCTCACAGTCATCCGCTCCTTAGATTTTCCTCCAAAGTTTCGGCTGTCCGGATACACGTTCTTCAATCGCTCTAACAGTCGATCGTACTTGTCCTGAAGCTTGTCGAACTCACGCCTCAACTCAGCATACACGGAGAAAGCAATTGTGTCAGACAGTTCAGAGGATAATGAGGAATGTGCCTTTTGCTGCCAAACAATGCATAAATATGTATATAAGAGATTTATTAACGATGGATTCGCTTAACCTATACTCAACCTCTCGCGTAATATTCTATAACCTATGTATATATCCTATAACCTATTTGGGCTGTCCAGGTACTCTAAACCGTAGCTCTGATACCAAAAACCCAGTCATACCCCAAATTTAACGAAAGAAACTATACGAATAATCACAATAGTTATCAAAAGGAAATAAATACACCCGAAACCAAGATCTTACAGTTTAGGGTTTGGAACAGCCCAACACTATTAACTATTACAACCTGATTTCAATATCGAGCCCTCACACAAAACGATCACTATACTACCTGAGCCCGAATATACGAATCGGCATCACAAGTCTTACGCGTGGTCTGCTTGAATCTAACCATATCTACTAGCTGAAATATCAGGGTGAAAGCAAGTAGTGAGCCAAATGCTCAACAAGTGTTATATAATACATAAATAAGAATGAAAAGATAACAATGGAAATGAAAGATTCAACAATATAGTAACAAGAGATAAACATTCATGGTGATGGCATCATTTATTTGCAACAAAACAATTAAAAACCATTTCTTTATCAAAAACCATTTTATGGCGCTACGGATTACAGCCGGTGATCAGCCGCGAAGTAATCCCGAACCTCGCTCGGTTCTAGAACATTAATGGGATGCCTAGGCAACTTTTAAGCCTATAAATTAAGAGCGGAAAGGACTTGCGTCTCAGTCCAGATCCACTATTTAAAGAAAACATTCGTCCCCCTTTGGGACTGAAAATCCACTTTTAACTTTTCATTTAAAAACTGATGTCAAGTGACGGTTAAATTCTTAACCAGTAAACATCCTTATCAGGGGTTCTAGATCAACTTCGAAGCATACGGAATAGGTTCAATCAATTTTAAGGCCATGATCAACTAGACTGATATCTTATCAACGGGTATTGCAAAGTTTCTATTCACAAGGAATCTGATAACTAAGCATAAGGGTATTAACTAAATAATCAGTGTTACATTGAATTCATGACATTAACTCAGGGTGCAAGAATTAATGTTGCTAGTTGTAACTACATAGGGTTGGGCTTTAGATAGATCAGCAATTTAATGTTTAAAGAGATCACAATATTAAACAGGATTTTTAAGGATTTGGTAATGGAGTTTAACATGGTTATTGAATAGTATAAAAGAACTAGGTCAACTAGGTTCAATGTAGTGGTTCCAGATAAGACATAGGTATTAAAATATAAAGAAGGTAAGCATCAGTTCAAAGTATAACAGGGTATCATGGTTTAGGGGTAAAAATAGAGTTATCAAGCAATCATGAACAACTTTAAAGAATAACTGACTTTTAGATGTTAAGATAAGGTTACTGAGTATAACTTATACAGGGTTCAACATCACAATTACTTTGGTATATTAGCACGGTATGAGTTTTGAGTTACTTGTATAGCAGTCTTCAAGTATTGTTAAACTACTTGCATTAGATACTTGAGGGTTCATGGCACTTGCATATAATACGAAAGATAGAATTGAAAAAACTTGGATCATGTATATATTTATATCAAGGTGAATTGGAATACTTGCATCATATATAAAAGCTGGGTTAGCATACACTTGAAGTGTAAACAAAAGGTAGGTTGAAACACTTGCCTTGGAAAAGGCTTGACTTGACTGGCAGGTATGAGCAACTGGGAGATTTACTCGACTTTAATGGAAAGTTTACCCTTGTCTCGTGAGCCTACACAAAATAATAATAACTTCATTATAATATATTTTTACCAACTCAACCTAATTATAAACCGAAATTAAGCACATTGGCACTTAGGCCTATATACACATACATGCTTACAATTACCTTATAAGTATAATAGTTCACATAGCCACATATGCTCACATAACATATTTAGGTACATAATAATATATCAACACATTATATTGGATCACTAAGCTTGGATGATATCACTCTACTTACTCAAGTCACTTAGTTATGCTAAACTAGTCAAAACTCCTAATATTGACCTCATAACTCAAAGTGCCTTTCCTAAACCATCAAGTTCATATTGACCCTGACCTAGGCCCTACACTCTACTGACCTCATAATATCTTACAACTATGATGGTCAACTTAGGCTTCACTTATAAGTGCTCTAAAACTAAATGTTAAGCGAATGTGCTCATTATAGTGATTTCAGGATGACATCAATGGGTTCTTGAGTACAGTTGACACCCTTACACCTCAAGTTTACCTCCCAAACTTCTACACTAGACTCTTCGGATCATAAGATAACTCCCAAACTTGGTTTGACTCAAAGGCCTAGCTTGGGCCTCCCTGGGCTTAAGCTTAAAGTCCATGGTTCCCCTGTTTTCTAGACATAAAAGTGTCCTGTTTTGCACTAACTTGTGACACATGATTCTAACTCAATTCCTATGAACTATGGCTGGAAAAACACCTCTGACACTCCCTCTAACTGGTTCCAACCAAGGCCTAGTGAGGGCCTACCCATGACATGATCAAAACCCCTTATTTCTAGGTTGCAGTCAAACTGTCCCCTGCGGGACAGATTTAGCGTTTTCACTTGTGCACCTAACCAAAGAACCTACAAACCTCTAATTAATATCTAAAATCTGAAATATACTCCTATTACTAGCTTCTGGTGGCTTGGATCTTAAATTACATTACAATGACAAAGTCATATCTCACCCTAAATCTCATGATACCAAACTGAAAATTTGCAGAATCTAATGTACCCTTTCCACCATGATTCCCACTTGACAAACCAAACCAAACATCAACCAAAACCCAAAATAAACCTCAACCAAGGGAACCTACTGAACTAACACTCCAACACACAATATTGGCTTCGTGGAGATGACCCTTACCTAAAGTGCAATATAGAAAAACAAGTGTCAAAATAATACACTAATTACAAGTCATCACAATTTCGAAAATAACTCAAATACTCCATATATATACGAATCAAAATCACATAATAAGGAGCACAAGTTGTTATTAATATCTTAACTCAACTGAAATTAGAGTTTATTGACAAAAATCAATCTAAATGATCAATAACTTTCGAAAATCATGTGTTGAACCTATACATGCATGCTTTCGAACTTACAAGCCAAAAACAATATGGTTTCCATATAAATTTCATCATAGAATCAACATGCAAGCCTAGAATTAACCATAACTAATATGATCACTTAGCATTCAAGGAGGTTTATCAAGTTTTTATTTCCAAATCCATGCTATTATCACATAAACATACAAAAATTAAACAAAGCAACAAGAACACCATCCATTCGGCTCTTAACAAGTCATGGCCGAATGGATTAGGGTGAAAACAATATTTTCATAAGTGTGACACACTCATGTCTAGCCATTCTCAACCCCATGTTAATATATCTCATGGTGAAAACCTTAGATTCACAAGAATCAAAGGTGTTCACTTTGAGTTTAGCAAAACACTACCATGCAAGCTTAAAACATAGATTTTTCATCATAAACTCTTTGGATTATAAATGAACAATATATGGGAAGTGAGATTACTTAATGGAGGGTGGATGTTTGAATGAAAAATGAAGGAGAATGGGGGGTGGGGGGCTTCAGCCGTGAGAGGGCCGAGAGAGGGAGAAGAGAGGTGAGAGTGTAGTGGAGTGAAGTGAGAATGAGGTGAGGTTAAGTGTCTTTACTAGCTTTTGGTTATTTAAATAATAATATTTAAATGTATGTAGTAAGTGGAGTTAAATTTTACTATTCTTTCCTTCTTCCACCACTAGCAAGATTTGCATGCAAGGTTATTTATGTACTTTGGCTAGTGAAGTAGTAGTTTGTGGGGTTGAAATTTCCAATTTTGCCCTTATCTTGTGTTTGGAGTAAAATACATGCATGGGCAACTAAGTAAATTGCAAATTTGAAAATTAACTAACAATTTCTATAAATATAAATACACTTCCATTAATCACAAAATATATATCATAAAATAGCTTATGATTTTAGAAATTTAATGATATAAAATTTGATTTTTTTTTGTTAAAATATTTTTAAAAATCAAATTTTTATATAGAATGAAATACTTTTGATTATCTTTTAAAAATACTAAATAATAAGATTTTCTCTTCAAATTTTTTTTGTATAAACTAATACATTAAACACTTAATTTACAGGAACTCAACATATAGATCACCCACATTTATAATTCCACACAATTTAAATATCAATTATAAACACACAATTATATATAGATAAGATTTAGAAATACCGGTCGTAAAAGTGTCCAAGGAAGAAATCTCGGGAAACCAACTCATTGCAGCAAGAAAATCAGGAAATTGGATTTTTCTCTAGAAGGCCAGCGCGCCCGCGCGACATAACGCACCCGCGCAGATCAAGCGCGCGCCCGCGCGACATAACGCACCCGCGCAGATCAAGCGCGCGCCCGCGCTGATCAAGCGCGTGCCCGCGCCGGGTCGGGAGACTTGAATCCTGATTCTATTGGGCTTCTGATTGGAGGACTTCTACTTTGCGTAGGCTGCTATATATACACAAATAAAGGACGTTTTTCATAAGGAGACGTACCATAGCACATGGAGAAGGTATAAGAAGACTGTTTTAGCACGATCCAACAAAAGGCGAAGAAGATCTAGTTTATACTTGTGATTCTTTGTTCTAAGTTGTAACTTGGATGCTAGTTTTCTTATTCGTGAACCTATACTCTTGTTTCATAATTGGTTTATTATTTATTCAGTATAAAGACTACGTTTATTATACCATGCTTTCATCGAAACCCACGTTGATGATGAGTCCGATCACGGGCTAATCGTTATCGTGGGGTTCTAGCGGATTTATTTATGGATTTCTTTAGTTAATTTGTTTCGATGCCTTAGTGTGTGGTGATTGTATAATAACCTAGTATTGGTTGTGCTTATTCGTCTTATGAGCATCACGAACTTATAAGATAGTGTGTTAATCTTTAATGAACCGACATTGAGTTTAAGGATTTAGAACTTGCCATGCTAGCATAGGTTCATGTGTAATTGTTATGCATGATTCGTAGGTAATTTTAACCATCTTACTTGTCCTATATAATCATGATAGATAACTTGTGCATTAATCCATTATGTTGTCGAATTCTATAGACATATAGGGTCTTAATATAATTGGTGTCTATGCAGCTTCTATATCTTTTGTGAATGTCTGGAAGTATGTTATACGTGCAATGAAAGTTAGCGTTTAGCAGTTTCATGTTATCTGATTAGTATCATCACCATTGCATGCTAAGGTTAAGAACAATAAGGCTATTGAATGAAGTATTTAATGAAATTTGAATCCCATGTTCGTGTCATATAATATTCAACTATCTTTAATCTCTTAGTTATAATTGCTAGTTTAATTCGTAGTTATAATCAAAACCCAAATTTGTTATCGTCTTAGCATTGAATAATAGCCATATCATTGTTGCATAAGTGCATAAATCACAAAGTTAACCTAAACTAGTCCCTGTGGGAATGATCTAGAAATAATTCTATATTACTTACGATCGCGTATACTTGCGTGATATATTAGCGCGTGTTTTGTCCTAACAAACCTGTAAAGTCATACAGCAATATAAATTAATAAATTTCAAGAGATTAATTATACTATCTTAAAAGTAGTTGGTCAGAATATACCTTGTCTCGCAATATGGAAAATTACGCTTACAATCTACACAATTAAAGTTCTTCTCAATCTTCTCAGCTTTATCAATGTTACAACTATTGTACCACCAGTTGTCCTCGTCTTCAATCTTCACATTTGTGAACATAACAATTGCACTTTTCTGCACATGGTTAGTATTATAAGATATAATTCATATGATACTATGTTTAGACTTTAAACAATATTAACGCTAGTATGTTGAACTTTAAGTATTAGATAAGTAAATTAGATAAAGAAATATAGAATTCTCAAAATGGACCTTCGCAAAGTATGCAGCACTATTGGCATTCAAGTCTTTCAAAGAGACTTTCATGGTGTATGACTCAATAGACTCCACATCGTTAACCTTGATATTTTTTTCTGATGAATTGTATCATTCTTCCTCCAACCTGGTTGTTTTTGCAGTATTGCATGATAAGTATCACAACCTGCTAATTTTTTTACGTGTGCTCTGACCTAGTAAAGTTATTTTATAATTCTGGCCTATTTGGTTGAAGAGTTATATTTGTACCTCAATCGCAACTCATTAACAGCTTCACATTCAAGATTGAGATAAATTTTAGATGAGGGAAAAGTTCCGATTTGAACTTCATCTGGATGTATAATATTTATGAATAACATTAAGAGTTATTGGAATTGTCTTATTAAATATATAATCAAGTGCTGAGAGATAAAGCAAAGTTGCACTTAAATATATTTAAAAGAAAAATATATTACACATACCTCTGAAAATAGTAAGCTTGGTGCTTGTGACAAGCGCTATAATAGGTCGCTCGAGAATGTTGTTATAATCCGTGTTTAACATTCCTAGTCAACTCTCCCCAAACACTTACTTTGTGGTTCGTACTAAAAATAAGCAAAACAAATATAAAGCAAAAAATGTTGATATTTTAAAGCTTTTAAGTATTAAAACAAATTTAGACAGGATTAGCTTGTTTCATACATTCCATCGATTAACTTGAACCGAACAATATCTCTTTCACCATATCTAGTCCCAATCTATTTCGCCTTCTCATAATTCTCAATAACTCCAATTACATCTAAGTTAAAATAAAAATGAATATAGAAATTTATAATGACACGATCAATTTGGATACAAAAAAGTGAGTGATGAATATATAAGCAAACCTATAGCAAATTCAGGATTATCGTAAGTGATATACTTGTTACAATCCACAATTAAGTCTCCCAAATCCATCAACTCAAACTTATGAACTTACATCATCGTCCAACATAATCGTGTGAACTTACATCATCGTCCAACATAATCAGATTATAACCTTTGATTGATCCAGTTTCAGGAGAAAAAGTACACAACATCCTAGTCATTTTGGCCTTCAACTTTAAATTAGTTCTTGATCTGTCAAGATCCTAAATGTGATCGAAGAAAAACCATTCATAACAAGATTTCACTACAGTGATGACTTTAAATAGATATCAGATATCAGTATTTTAAACATCATAAAAAACATGTTATATGTATTATTGTAGTATCTTCATAAAAAATATTCATGCAATAGTTGAGGAAAAGAATTAATAATCTTAGAGTATAATCTTTACAATCTACATACAATGATAAAAGAGATAGTATATTATAGAAGTATAATGAAATGTGTTGTGAAAATGATGCTATGTGTCATGCTACAGATCTCTATATATAGTGCTTAACGTGATTATAAAATCATGTGTTTCTAATATTTCTGCAAAAAATAGCTGATACAAAATTAGTAATGACTCATGATTATAAATTTGATTGTAAATCTCTAAATATATTGATTTTGAATAATTAGCTGACACAATCATAGACTAAAGTTTTGGGTGAATGAATCTGGTTAACTATACAGTTATAAGGCATGACAATTCTGAAGATTGGCAAATAATCAATTTTTTGAACAAACCTTATAATAATTAAAATTATAGTATCAGTTAATTGATTCCAATTGATCTTATTGAAGAGTATTCAAGCAGAATCAATTCGTATATAACAGTTTCTTAATTGGATTATAATTTGAACATATAGATTAAAAAAAAGTTCATTAGTTGAGATTTGGTGTCACCACCTACGTTATTCATGGACAAATACTTGATGACATGTAAATACCACATTTTTAAAAAAAAATGATATTGGTCGACTATGGAAAATTCTATGTCAAATATATTATCTCTTTGTCTAGGAAAAAATAGCAAAATTTAAACGACATAAATATGTTAAAAATAACCCCTAAAGATAATTTATTGGTTATGTTATCCGGATTAATCTCTCTAGGCATAAAGCATCGGTATATTAATGTTTAAAAAAAATGCACTACTATTTTGAATTTGGTTTATTGCAAATTGTATCAAAGCTTCTAATCAGAATTTACTTTATGACGTCACTTTATCAAATCTCAAGACTTTTCTGAAATAAGTGGAGGAAACTAAATTTAGCTGCACAACTAATAATGTGAAATGTAGAAAACATGGAGTATGTTAATTTTTCACATTATTCACATAAAAAAATCAAAGAATCATTTAAAATTGATGCAAGCACATCATCTATAAGTAACTTTCAGATTCGACTAATTAAATAATTTTGTGGACTAATATTACACGTTTACAAACTAAAATTTAAATTGACCACTTGTGAAAGTGTATGAAAAATTTAATAATAATAAAGATTGAATTGTATATAGATGTTTCAACTAAAATATATGGTCTCTAGCATTTAACTGAAGTTTATGTATATTTAAGGAAAAGTACAAATCTTTTAGTTAAACTTTGAATATGAGGCATAATGTCTTGGTAACCTTATATACATTATCATATATATTGATATAACACCATATTTGTTTGAGCAAGTTAGAGATATGGTATATTACTATGTACATCCTTTTTATGTACAACATAAATATTGCACATCTTAACACAAATTAAACACATCGTAAATGAAATTTTTTTATCCTACAATATGTTTTGTTTTCTTAAAAAAATTATATATATATAGCATTGATTATATTTGGACTTCTTTATAAATAAACCTGTCAATTTGTTTGTGTAAGAGATTTTTTCATGTAGTAAACATTTTCATGTCAAGCACTTAGATGTCAAACACGAAATCACCTCATCTACATTTATCTATTATAATTATAAATATGTTTAGTATAAATATTTTTTATCAACTCATCTTAACCAATATGTATTTCTTAAATATAGTACTTTTACTATAATATAATGTACTTTTAAATTTTTTTACAATTAAATAATTATATTATCATAAACATAAAATAGTATTACGTATGACTTTTACTTACTTCGGTTAACATTTGGCTCGGATAATATATGATTCATTTTTATTGGGTTTCAATTTATAACGTGATCTGGGTAATCTTCGGATCATTTTTGGTTGAATTTTTGGTTCAGGTAATTTTGGATACGTTTAAATTGGTTTTCAGATAATTATTGGATCATATGATTAGAATCTGAAATCAGATCTTGACCTCATCTATTTTAGTTTTGGTTCTTCGAATCCGGGTCAAATTTTCCAGGTCTAGTAGATAGTATATTTTTTGTTCATTTACATAAGAGCGAAATATGTATACTAATATTTTATAAAATAAATTACCATTGTACAAAAGGGAGAGTAACCAATAGTAACCGATAAAAAACCCAATTCATGAACTTGCATGCCGGAGGAGGGTTTTAGCGCTTCTCAGTCTAATTCAAAAAAAACCAAACGCTACTGAATCTTCGGGACCAAAGTTCAATTATTTGAACAACAACTATGAAAGTGAGGGAAAACAATGTCTATATTCGAGTAATTTAATCTTATATTATTGATTACTCTGTATTAGCCATTACTAATATATTTAGTGATTCTTTGTTTGTGATTGGTTATTTTGAAAATTGTAATATGTATTCAGTTTTTATACTGATGTAGTTTCTTTTTACTTAAAACTGATTGATATTTGATTAAAAAGCATGCATGTTAGTATTCATTTTGTATTGCCACTACCCTCTAAATTTATTATAGGACACTCATGGAAATTGCTATATGATTCTTAGTCCATATGATGCATTTTTTAATGAGGAACACATTATCCATGTCGTCTAATTGTGCATGAGTTATAGAGTATCCTATAATTTTTATGTGTCGAATATTGGGTGGGTCACATAATTTGCTCTATTACATTCATATACATTTATGGAATTTATTAAACTTTTTTTTGGAAGTCGTAATCAACTTTTTTATAATTTATATTTTTTTGGTTGATTGTTAAATGTAAGATTACATTACGAAATCATAAAAATTTATAAAATACAGGTTGTGGAGCAAGAAAGTTGGAGTGCAAGATGGAACCATGGCTCTAAAGAAGGTAAACCTGGATTTCAAACTCTGTTTTGTCTGACTTTAATGTATATGCTAAGGTGAAATGTTAAATTGGACTGTTAGGAAAGGGAAAGCTTGTATCAAGCTTTGTTATGGCAAAAAAAGATCTCCTTTCATTTGAAAATCTTGTAAGTGAATTTTATGTAAATTGAACTTTGTGCATGAAGATTTGTTTTTAATTCTGCGTGCTAACAAATATTTTCATTTAATTGCTATAAAAATAGCGTGTTTCTGAAGAATACCATAAATTGCATGGAAACACTTTTTGCCAACCGTATTATTGTTATGTGTAAGAAGTGTGTGTGGCATGCAAAGTATAACAATCAAGATAGATGATTTATGGACTTAAAAAATTCATGATTTTTTACGGAGTAAGGGTTCTAGTTTCTTATAATTTAATTATTATGGGAAGAACATGTTCATGGTATCAATATTTGAGGAAAATTCAGTTGAAACTGTTTACCCACAAAATATTCTCGACTCTTTTTTTGATATGCAAGAGTCTGGATCAATCGATAGGGAAGGTCTATCAGTTAAACGTGGGACTATACAATATGAGAAATCAATTGCTTTATTTGTGTGTAATAGTCTAAAAATGCATCATAAATTTATTCAATTATGGTGAAGGAGTTGTATATTGATGGTAGGATTAAAAATGTGGTGAGTAGTTAGTAAATTTTTTAATTTTTTGGCTTTAAATGTCTTTAACTACGATAATTCTTATTTTCTGACAAGTTTTCTAAAAATTTAACAAAATAGATATTGGAGAGACAAATGAAAAAGCTGTACAGGAAATGGGCAGATAGCTCATTTATAACTTTATTGTTTGCAACATATGGGTCACTTTTATTTAATGGTGGGATGGGTGGTGCAAATTTGGTAATGGATGGATTGACTTTGTAAATGGAGTTGAGTTAAATGTCAGTGACATTGTGGAACTGTATCATGATGCGTCAGTACCGTGTAACATCTTAAATGTTTGTGTCTTGAAAATGAATGAAATGACTGACAACATATGTGAAGGTAAATGAGCTCCTACATGTTAAGCTTCATTCTGTTTATGAGTATCAACGATACTGATGTGTATTCATATCTTAGGAACTAGAAATTGTAAACTATCATTTTTCAAGATTTTTGCTAATGAGTCAATAAAAGCTCAGTCACTGGTATGTGTGTTTGTAGTGAAAATACTATAAAAATGTTTACGAAAACTTAAATAATAGTCTAATATAATACCGTTAACCTAGATCATTATTATCATTAGGAAAAATAATTAGTGTTGTGTGGCAGGTTGTTCCAAAGCTTGTAAAGGAGAAATATAGTGAACACTTAGGTAAAGGGGAAACTCTGTCAGTGGAAGGAGATCCTTTTTATGTATTTTATAATTCAGATCAAGGTATTTTATCCGGATTGGATGAGTTGATCCAGTACTATAAAGTCAAGAAGAATGAAATTATGTTTTTTAAACTGTTAGAGAACAATTTCCTCGAAGGAAGACTGTATCAGTCAAATGGATTGGAGATAAATTATTACAGAAGGACTTTTGAGAATCCAAAGTATCCGTTCAACGCCTGTTTCTGAAATTTTCAGTGTAAAGTGCCTCTAAGTGAATTCATTTTATGTTAATTTTGCAGAAATAATTGTTAGAACTGATGTGATTTTACAATTTATGGTTCATTGTTCATTTTGCAGCTATTGAAATTGTTGATCAAGGCAGAATGCTCAATTTATGCCTGATCAAGAGGCTGTACCAAATTAACACATTGAAAACATGCAGTTCAAGTGGTAAGACCAAAATTTTTAAATACAATAACTTGTTATTCAATGATTTCTCAATAGATTATAATTCTAAATACAATTCCACTTTCAGTATTTCCCAAGGAATATAATATAGGATGATCGAGAATGGATGATGGGAGAAAGGATTGTACTGAGTACAGAAAATGGAGAATGAGTGGTTGGTCTGACCTTTTCAAGTGAAACACCAAGGTGTTCAGCAGGTTGGAATTCATTTCCAGAGGACAACAACTTGAGAAGGAATGGTAACTTGACTTTTACTAAGCTTGGAAATGAAGGCAATGAAATTGTATTCTTTGTTGATTTACATTAGAAGATTAACTGTTGAAAACCCAAACTATATTGTCTATTATATAAAATTATATAGCGGTGCCTTTTATAGCTAATACAGCACGCATAGCTATTTCAAAAAACAGCCAGATATTGGTACATGTAATCTCAAATTGATCTAGTTTATTGCTGTATAAAAACTTATTATCCGTGCTTGGTTTATTTTATTACTGTATCAAGCATCAAGACTTCTCTTTATTTATTGCAACTAAAGTATGTTAAGTGCGCGATTAAAATAATAAAAATTATAGAACAGAGAGCAGGTTAATGTATCAAGTCATTAACATTAGAATCAATCAATCAAATTTGTAAAAATGACGCAAGAACGCTATTCGTCAGTCTATACAGTCTATACTGAGTAACTTGTTTCAATTTATAAACAAAAATTAAAGTTTCCGTCTTGTGGCAGTTAATATAAAATTTAATTATAATATATATTGAGTTGTGTCTAGATGATGCGGCTTAGATACACGTCATCTTGGATTTTGATTGAAAGTGATGTATATCTAAGGGAAGGTACATTTAACAATAAAAAATGTCCAGATATATTGGTTAAGATTTCAATATGAGGCATATTAGCATCTTAAACATCATATATCAATCTAATAATATTGTATCTTAATAATAGAATAATAGAAAATTTATTTGGACATTTGATTGATATAAATTAATATAAAAAATGATATAATTTGGTTTTGATTGATTAATTATAAAATTATTACGAAAACAGAAATTCATTGGATTATACTACGGTGAAGATGTATTGTGTTAAGATTTTCGTGATTGAGTTTTTAATTGTAATAATAAAATTGATCTCCAACAATATATTATAAGACTAATTCATATACGTTAAGTTGGTAATTAATTTTAATTTTAACTTGATAACTAACAATTGTTCTGTGTACATAGATAAGATTCTGATTTTAATTTTAACAACAATTATGATCTTTAACAAAAAAAATTTGAAAAAGATAGCTTAAATAAAGGTTATTGATCAATTGCAATACAAAGTAAATTAAAAAGTAAATATTTAACAAACTGGCTAAAGTATAAGATATATCTTCTATTGATAATTTTCATAACTAAACTTATTAGATATGAATGCCTAAGGATATTAAATCTAAATTATGTCAATTATATAATTTTAATGTTATTTTACTGTTGATAAATGTTAGTCAATTAAAAAATGTCCATAAAAAATCCAATGAATGTTAGTCAATTTAATGTTATAATTAAATTATAGATGTCCATCAAAAATCCATCAAAAAATGTTAAATCTTTAACCAATATAACTGTACATAGATAAGATTCGAAAACAGAAATTATAAATTTAACATTTTTTGATGGATTGTTGATAAATGTTAGTCAATTTTAAGACATTGAATGTCAATCAAAAATGATTTTGATTGAAAGTGATGTATATTTAAGGGAAGGTACATTTGGCAATAAAAAATGTCCAGATATATTGGTTAAGATTTCAATATGAGGCATATTAGCATCCTAAACATCATATATCAATCTAATAATATTGTATCTTAATAATAGAATAATAGCAAATTTGTTTGGACATTCGATTTTCTTCAAGACACAACTTTACCATAATGGAGGTTAGTACTACTGAATGCTTTATACTTTCTAACATAGAGGTTAGTGCTTTATGTATATTATTCACATGGTTGAAATATTTTTTAATTGACGTATACTGTTTGGCTATTCTGTAAAAGGTTGGGAAAATCTTGAAAAGGAAATGAGAAGATGTCAATCGAGAACGCATAAGAATGATCTCAAGTTTTATATCGGCCAACAACAACTCAAAAGTGTTCGGATGCCTTGTAAACATTTGTTCGAGTATATCTATTTTTAAATTGAACAACGATTAATGTGTTTAGAACCTTTAACTTATACATGTTTTTTACATAACACAATGGATACCAATGTATGTTATTTTAGAGTGTGGCAAACAATTCTCTAATCCAATAGCTATTCGTTGTGAGGACACCTTCTGGAACTGAACGTACAATCGTGATAATAACAGTTTGGATGGTTTGGGTAATTTAATGAAGTACTACATAATTACTTTGTATGGCTTGGTTCAATTTAATTATTATGGTGATGCCCTGTTCAATGTCAAGATTTTCCAAACAACAACAACTGAGTCGGATATTCCAAAAAAACAATGAAGGGTTACTTGAATAGCGAAGGAAAAAAATATGGAATGCCGATGATTTTATTTTAGACACTTCAATCATGAAATTCGAGAAGAGTGTTGCCTTGTGGAAATTTAACGCATGCAGAAATTATAGTGACTACTACTCGTTGAAAGTTTTTAGAGTTGACATAAATCCAACAATTTATAAACTGGTATGTATTACTAATTATTGGATAGAATACATCCAAATTTAAATTATGTATTCTCTTATTTATTCATTTTCTTAATTATATTACTGCTAAATCCATTCTAACAATGACTAATAAAATTGTATTATGTATATTATGTATACTTTTAGCTGTCAAGAACGGGGTTAGAATATATTTATCGCAATTGGGGTAAACTGAGCTCGGTGTCACTAATGATTGGTCATACCAATTGGCAAGTAGATCTAATATGGGAGGAATCTAGATGCATATTTGGAAAAGGGTGACTTGAGTTTGCTAAGGCAACAAATATGAAGAGTGAAGATACATTGGTATTATTTGATTGTGCTGCATTGGCAGATGAAACTCTCTTGACAGTTATCTTCAAGTCAAATAAATTAATTAATTTTACAACATTTTCCTTATAGTAATTGTTTTTAGATAAATAAATTAATTAATTTTACAACATTTTCCTTATCTCTTCAAGTCAAAAATTGTATAAGATTGATTTAAAATAAAATAATCTAAATATACAATATATTATTGTATTGTTCTATAGAGTTGTATTTACTTTAATTTATAATTTTTTAAGCGTGAAATTTGATAATATGCGTAATTATAAAATGATTCCATATAAAAAGTTAATATTTCTATCTTAAAGGTCAACATTAAAATTCAATAACTACATTGTAACTGTGAACTTTGCAGGTTACAAAGTAGATTTTCAGTGATCTTTTTTCAAAATTGTAACTTTGTCGTTACTTGAAGAAGGACGTATGGTGTATTTATATTTTTAAATTAGATACAATAAATTAAATATAAAATATTAACAAAAAATTTGTATATATTATTAACAAAGTTTCTCCAATGTACAGGTTGTTCCAAAAAGGGTTAAAGATGCTTATGATGAGAAATTGTTTTTAGTAAACAAAATTGAGGTTATTGGGAAGGAATGATGTATATTTTATAATTACAAAGAAGGGTACATCAGTGATTTTGACGATATGCTGGAATTGTTCAAAGTCATTAAAAAAGAAATAATTATATTAACAGTTGATAAGGGGAACGTCAATCACGCTCGAATATGCTAAGTAGATGGGAAGGAGATTGATTACTTTAGTCGTATGAGGGGGATGCAACAAATTTTTTTGATAAATGGACTTGGTATGTGTAATTATTTATGGAAAACTCAGTAACTTTATTTATATTCTACGTTGAAACATTACTACGGATATTTTATGTATAAAGTGCTTCTTATAAATAAAAAAATGATAATGTAATTTCTTTTGCAGAGCACTAATGAGATTTAAGATAACAAAAAAAATTGAGAAAAGTGCCAAGAAATGTAATGATTTAATTTATAGACATTTTGTAGCAACTGATAATATGAGTTTTAACTTAGGGATCTTATCTTCATTCTCTACTTGAAAAACATTTAAGCTAAATAAAATTTTCTTTCCAATTTTCTGTAAATGTAAGAGGTACTAAAAATGATATGCCAAAAAATATATAGGATGTAGTAGTATGTGTGACGCCCTCCACACCCGGGTCAGAAGTTTGGGGTTCACAACACACACACACACCATCTATAAATCTGTTTATGAATATAAATTATGCAATGACCGTACTTACCATAATCACAGATCGCAACAGGTTAAAGTATGCCCACGAGCCACAACCTTATTTATATTACAACGTAACAATCAATGGTTTACAAGGAATAAGGCTTACGACTCAAAGATCAATAAGAAGAACCATGGTTTAGGGTTAAGCACTTCAAAAAACTTGTAATATAAAAACAAAACTATTCTGAATACATATCACAATAAAGTTTAAGAATATTTGCCTTATCTCAATCCGCTTTCACTTTACTTGTACTCGTCTACTGATTCTCACTCATTGACCACTTGCTTTCCCTTTTTACGTTTCACTTTCTCTGAAAGACACACATGTATTTGTTAGGAATATGTGTATTAGTTTGATGATAAGTTCAGCAAAACACTTAAGTAGAAATCTAGT
Organism: Apium graveolens; assembly: GCF_009905375.1. Lineage (NCBI taxonomy): Eukaryota > Viridiplantae > Streptophyta > Magnoliopsida > Apiales > Apiaceae > Apium > Apium graveolens. The sequence goes on along the minus strand of NC_133647.1, from coordinate 52,213,400 downwards.
GTATGTAGCCTCAACGGATAAGACCATCTTGGCTATCCGTTGAAGGAGTAGCCTTACTTAGCAATAAGTTTGGTATAGTAGCACATCTCACTCTCTGGTTTTAAGCTGTAATTCTTAGATGTTGTTAGGAGATAATCAGTCATGTTGACTACTAATGGATGTACAAGTAGGAGGGCTAATTGTAAATATTTCATGCCTTGTAATTTTGTATAAGTGAAGAAGTATCAACTGATATTGAAGACCTTCAACGGATAAGAAACTAAGCTTCAACGGATGTCTCTAATGCTTCAACGGATAAGTGCTTCAACGGATAAGTGCTTCAACGGATAAAGCCTCAACTGCTAGACCATCAACGGATAAAGCCATCAATGGATGAAAGCTTCAACGGATGCTCAGTCTCATAGCAGTTGATAGTGACAGTTAACAAAGCTGACAGAGGCACATGGATTGACAGAGATGTGGTAGCCTATTTCAGGAACAGCAGAAAAAGCAGCCGTTTTTAGTCTGGTTCAAAATGGAAAGTCAACAGATAATTCTATATTACACTGGATAAAAATGGAACAGAAACAAGTGGAGAACTATTGTCTTATTGTACTTTATCTTTGTCTTCACTTGTAAACTTGGGATATATAAACCAAGTAGTAGCTAGTAATTAGATATGAATTTTCCCTGAGCTGTTTAGAAATATCAAGAGAGAAAATCATCTAGTTTGTACTAGGAAGCAGCTGTGATTTAATTTTGAATCACAGATTTTCTGAAATAACACATCTCTGGTGGAACAACAAATCCACCAGAAAAGTTTTTAAGTTCCTTGTGTTCATTACATTTGTGTTTGAATATATATCTGTCTGCATCAGCTCCAAGCAATTCACACACATTTGATCACTCAAACACTTAGCCTTACAAACTGCTCAAAACTTGAAAAAGTTTTGAGATTTACATTCAACCCCCCTTCTGTAAATCTCATTATTAGTCGACTGGGAATAACAATTGGTATCAGAGCAAGCTCTTAACATGCAGAGAGTTTAAAGATCTATTCCGCTAACATTATGAGTAAGAAGGACATTGGTATAAAGATTCCAATCCTGGAAAGAGATAACTATCATCACTGGAAGGTGAAGATGCATTTACATCTTCTCTCTCAAGATGAAAGCTACATCAACTGCATTGAGAATGGTCCTCACATCCCACACAAGGTGGCCACAGCTGCTACTGCTACAGTTGCTGTTGGACAGTCTATTCCCAAGCCAAAGGCAGAATGGACTGTTGAAGATATTGAAGAGGTCCACAAGGACAAGAAAGCCATAAACATTTTGTTTAATGGCCTGGATCAAGATATGTTTGACAATGTCATCAATAGCCAAACTGCTAAGGAAATTTGGGATACTGTGCAGCTTATCTGTAAAGGCACGGAGCAAGTTAGAGAAAATAAAATGCAGCTTCTCATTCAACAATATGAATATTTCCACTTTGAAGAAGGAGAATCATTGAATGATACATTCAACAGATTTCAGAAACTATTGAATGAATTAAAGCTGTATGGGAGAATGTACCAAGTCAAGGACTCCAATCTAAAATTTCTAAGGTCTCTACCAAAGGAATGGAAGCCTATGACTGTTTCTCTAAGAAATTCTCAAGATTATAAGGACTTCACACTTGAAAGATTATATGGAATTTTGAAGACTTATGAACTTGAGATGGAGCAAGATGAGCTGTTGGAAAAGGGAAAGAGAAAAGGAGGATCAGTTGCACTTGTAGCTGACAGTGAAAAAGTTGAAGCCAGAAATGAGGAAAAGACAATGCCAAGTCTCAAAATTGGCACAAGTAAATCAGAATCAAGCAAGGGTAAAGAGCAAGTTGCTGAGGATGAAGACAATTCCGGTCAGGATGAATCTGATGATATTGATGAACATCTGGCCTTTCTGTCCAGGAGGTTTGAAAAGATGAAGTTCAGGAAAAACACAAAGTTCACTAAGCCAAACAAAAACATGGTGGACAAATCAAAGTTCAAATGTTACAACTGTGGCATTAGTGGACACTTTGCAAGTGAGTGTAGGAAACCAAATTCTGAGAAAAAGAAATTTGAGCAAGTTGATTACAAAAGGAAGTATTTTGATTTGCTCAAATAAAAGGAAAGAGCTTTTCTCACTCAAGATGATTGGGCAGCAGATGGGGTAAATGAAGATGATGATGTGGAATATGTCAACCTAGCCCTGATGGCTAATTCTGATAAAAATGAAACTAGTTCATCAAGCAACCAGGTAATTACTACTGATCTCTCTCAGCTTTCTAAACATGAATGCAATGAAGCCATAAATGATATGTCCAATGAATTATATCATTTGCGTGTTTCTCTTAAATCACTAGCTAAAGAAAACACTAGGATCAAAGAAAATAATGTGTTTTTAAGTGATAGGAATGCTGTGTTAGAGAGTCAAGTAATTGAGCTTGAAAAGATTAAACTTAAATGCTTGACTGTCGAGAGTGAACTAGAAGAAGCTGTTAAGAAAGTAGAAATTCTTTCTAAACAGTTAGAAAGTGAGCAAGAGGTAATCAAGGCCTGGAAAACATCTAGGGATGTTGGTGTTCAAATTGCCAAGGTTCAGGGAATTGAATCATTCTGTGAGGATGCCTGGAGGAAAAACAAAAAGAAGTTAGAATTAATTGATGGATTGTCAACGGATGTGGAATCAACGGATGATGAAAGTTATCCGTTGAAGGAAGAAAAGGAGCATCCGTTGAAGGCTCATCAATTAAAACAGGCAAGTTCTTTTAAAAATAAAAAGAATGAGTCAACTCTCAAGAACTTTGTCAGAGAAGGAGCAAGTACATCCAGAGATGTCAGTAAGGTGAATATAGGACACATGACTTTAGATCAGTTGAAAGATAGGCTTAAGTTGGTTGAGGATAAGAAGGAAACTAAAAGAAAATCTAAAAGAAATGGGAAGGTAGGGATTAATAAACATAACAATTACACACCTGATAGGTATGCTCCTAGAAAAAGCTGTGTACATTGTAAAAGTGTTAATCACCTATCTGATAATTGCAAATCTGTTAAAAATGCTCCCATGCCTTCAAATCCCTCCATGTCTAACATGTCTATGTCACCTCTGCATGCTATGCCTGTTATGTCTCACCAGAATCCCCATGCACATTTTGCAAACATGCCATACATTAACAATCCTTACTTTACTGCATTTAGTATGCCTCAAATGCCATACAATATGCCTATGTGGAATAACATGTTTGCACAACCTATGCCTTATCAAATTCAATCAAATGTGTTAAATGATTCCGTGACTAACCCTACACTTCAACCAACCACATCTGAGACCAAGGTTGATCCAAAGTTACCTAAGTCAAAAGATGCAGGAGGAATGAAGTCTAGGAAAAAGACTAACAAGGCTGGACCCAAGGAAACTTGGGTACCAAAATCAACTTGATTGATTTTATTGTGTGCAGGGACAAAGAAGGAATCTATGGTACTTGGACAGTGGTTGTTCAAGACACATGACAGGAGATTTCACCCTGCTCACAGAATTTAAGGAGAGAGCTGGCCCTAGCATAACCTTTGGAGATGACAGCAAAGGATTCACTATGGGATATGGCTTGATTTCAAAAGAAAATGTCATCATTGATGAAGTTACATTGGTTGATGGTCTCAAACACAATTTACTGAGCATCAGTCAACTATGTGATAGAGGGAAAACTGTTTCCTTCAATTCTGAAGCCTGTATTGTCATAAGTAAAAAGGACAATAAAGTGGTTCTAACTGGAGTTAGAAAAGGAAATGTGTACTTAGCTGATTTCAACTCTACAGATGCAGAATCCATTACTTGTCTTCTCAGCAAAGCAAGTCCAGTTGAAAGTTGGCTATGGCATAAGAAGCTGTCCCATTTGAATTTCAAAACAATGAATGATCTGGTCAAAAAGGACTTAGTTAGAGGAATGCCTCTAGTGGAATTCACAAGGGATGGACTGTGTGATGCTTGTCAGAAAGGAAAGCAAAAGAAAGTATCATTCAGTAAGAAGCTTGAATCTGCAATTGATGAACCACTGCAACTTCTTCACATGGATCTCTTTGGACCAGTCAATGTATTGTCAATTTCAAGGAAAAGATACTACCTAGTGATTGTAGATGATTTCTCAAAGTTTTCATGGGTTTATTTTCTTGGATCAAAGGATGAAGCTAGTGAAATCATCATCAATCATATCAAGCAAGTCAACAATCATCCTGATTTTAAAGTAAGGAATATTAGGAGTGACAATGGAACTGAGTTCAAGAATTCAACCATGAAGATGTTCTGTGGAGTAAATGGGATCATGCATGAGTTCTCAGCTCCAAGAACTCCACAACAAAATGGTGTGGTGGAAAGGAAGAACAGATCACTAATTGAAGCTGCAAGGACAATGCTTGAGGAGTCAAAGCTCCCAACTTATTTTTGGGCCGAGGCTATTAACTGTGCATGTTACACTCAAAATATTTCTCTAATCAATCAAGCAAAATGCATGACTCCCTATCAATTATTCAAGAGAAGAAAACCAACTTTAAACTTTCTACATGTCTTTGGTTGCAAATGTTACATCTTAAGGAATCAATCTGATCACAAAGGAAAGTTTGATGCAAAGGCTGATGAAGGAATATTTGTTGGTTATTCTGCTGGAAAATCATATAGGGTCTACAATCTAAGAACCAACATTGTCATGGAATCTGTACATGTTGTGTTTGATGATAAAAAGATTAATGGACTAACAGATGAGGGACATCATGAAGGACTCAAATTTGAAAATATTGAGATATATTGTGATGATAGTGAAGATGAGAATGATGAAGAAGACATCTCAAGAAGAAACCAGAGTCTGTCTTTGGATAATGCACAGAATGCTGCATCCGTTGAAAGTCAAAATTCAGCTTCCGTTGAAAGAAGCAATGCAGCATCCGTTGAAAGACAAAGTGCATCATCCGTTGAAGTTCATAACGAAGCATCCGTTGATCACAGTCTGTCAACGGATAATCACTTCACCTCATCAGTTAATAGAACTCCCATTTCCTTTCAAAGGATCAGCAACTCAGGAGGAGTTTCAACAAATCAACATTCTATCTCACATCATGACAATACTGAGGCAACCTCATTAAGGGCTAATCTACCACCTCAAAAGAAATGGACCAAGAATCACCCTTTTGAACTGATCAATGGTAATGCTACATCAAAAGTACAAACTAGAAGGGCTACTCAAGATGAATGTCTGTATAGTAGCTTTCTATCACAGGAGGAACCTAAGAGAGTGGAAGAAGCTCTATTGGATCCAGATTGGATTTTAGCAATGCAAGAGGAGCTAAACCAATTTGAGAGGAACAAAGTATGGAAGCTGGTACCCAAGCCAAAGAACAAGAGTTCTATTGACACAAAATGGGTATTCAGAAACAAGATGGATGAAAATGGCATTGTCATAAGGAATAAAGCCAGATTGGTTGCCAAAGGCTATTCTCAACAAGAGGGAATAGATTTTGATGAAACATTTGCTCCAGTTGCAAGACTAGAAGCCATCAGAATCTTTCTAGCCTATGCAGCTAATGCCAATTTCAAAGTCTATCAGATGGATGTTAAGAGTGCATTTCTAAATGGGGAATTGGAGGAAGAAGTTTATGTAACCCAACCTCCTGGTTTTGAAGATCCAAATTTTCCAGACAATGTGTATTATTTGTTGAAAGCACTCTATGGACTAAAGCAAGCACCTAGAGCCTGGTATGAGACTTTATCAAAGTTCCTTCTAGATAATCACTTCACAAGAGGTACTGTTGACAAAACTCTCTTCTTTAGAAATGTTAATGGCTCTAAGATACTTGTACAAATTTATGTAGATGACATTATATTTGGATCTACAGATGATAAACTTTGTAAAAAGTTTGCTAAATTAATGCAAAGTAAATATGAAATGAGCATGATGGGAGAGCTAACTTACTTTCTTGGTTTACAAGTTAAACAAGTTAGTGGTGGAATTTTCATTAGTCAAACTAAATATATTTATGATCTTTTAAAGAAGTTTGACTTAATGGATTGTTCACCTGCAAAAACTCCCATGGCCACTGCCACCAAGCTTGAATTAAACAAGGCTGAAAAGTCTGTGGATGTTACAAGTTATAGAGGCATGGTTGGCTCACTTTTATATTTAACTGCCAGTAGACCTGATATTATGTTTTCTACATGTCTCTGTGCTAGATTTCAAGCTGACCCTAAAGAATCTCACTTAGTGGCTATTAAAAGAATTTTCAGATATCTCAAAGGGACTCCAAATCTAGGAATTTGGTACCCTAGAGAGTCTGGTTTTGATCTAATTGGCTACTCAGATGCAGATTATATAGGTTGCAAATTAGACAGGAAAAGCACAACAGGCACCTGTCAATTTCTAGGAAACAAGCTTGTATCATGGTTTAGCAAGAAGCAGAATTCTGTTTCCACATCAACAGCTGAAGCTGAATATATTGCAGCTGGTAGTTGCTGTGCACAAATACTGTGGATGAGGAATCAGTTATTTGACTATGGTATAACTGTTGACAAAATTCCAATATTTTGTGACAACACAAGTGCCATTGCCATTACTGAAAATCCAGTGCAGCACTCAAGAACCAAGCACATTGATATCAAGTACCACTTCATTAGGGAACATGTGATGAAAGGTACAGTGGAACTTCATTTTGTTCCAAGTGAAAAGCAGATTGTAGACATATTTACCAAGCCACTTGATGAATCAACATTCACAAGATTAGTAAGTGAGTTAGGTATGCTTAACTATTCATAATCTATGTCATCTATGTAATCTGTCTTGTAGCCTGAAATGAATTTGCTGCAAGAACAAAGTTGGCTGTAATCAAGACTTATCCTATCAACGGATATTCCCTATCCGTTGAAAGCCAAAATTGTTCTATCAACGGATATTCATTATCCGTTAAAAGACAAATACATTTCTGGTAATTTTATCCTTCAACGGATAAAATAGTGTTGTTCATCAACGAATAACTATTTACCTTATCTGTTGATGTGTCACGTTAGTGAGTCACAGCCGTTGATTCTTTTACTCAACCGTTGATACAGATATACAGTGTTGTATGTATTTGTATTTACGGTAGTTTTCAGAATTTCTACAGTTTCTTTTATTCCTGAACGGCTTTCACTTACTTAAAAGTATCATTTAATTGTTTTTAATTTGTGTTTTAATTCAAGAAAGTATAAAAGCCCAATTGAATTCTTATTTTCACTTTACGCTTTCTTGCAATTATCATTCTCTTTCTCTCTCAATTCTCAAGTTCTTCTCTGCAACCTCTACTCACAAAAAATGGCACCAGTAGTCAAAATTATGTCTCAAACAGGATTTGTTTATGAAAAGAATAATTTCATAGTCTTGGTTGAAAAGAAGGAAGCCCATTCTGATTATCACAAGATGATGGACTTCATCAAGAACTGCAAACTGAGCTATGCAATGCTGGAAGCCCCAACCATCTACTGTGAAGTGATTGAGGAAATTTGGACAACTGCAGAGTTCAACTCCACAGATATGACCATTGCCTTCTCTCTCAAAGGTAAGGACTATTGCATTAATTGTGATGATTTATAATCTTGCTTTAAGTTGCCTGAGAATAATGCCATGACACCACACACTGATAAAGATGTCTCTGCTATGCTAGATTCCATAGGCTATGCTTTTGATTCTACTAGTTTAGGTAGTATTAGAAGAAAGGCCTTAGGAAAGAATGGAGTTTTCTTGGAGATGCCTTTATTAAGGTTTTCTCTGGGAAGATTAGCAATTTTGATGCTATTACTTCATCTCTTGTTAATATGCTCTATATGCTAGTTTCTGATAGGTACTTTAATTTTAGCAACTGTGTTATGCTAGAATTAGGTTCCAGATTAGGTAACAAAGCTAATAGACCACATAACATCTACTTTGCTAGATTCTTTATGTTATTGGCTAACCATGTTGCTGAAGGTTTGGTTATATCCAATGAGAATAATAAACTCAAATGCTGGGCACAAGAGAAAAGGGTCCTTGCAGACCTTTTGAGAATGAACCTCAACAGCCAGGTGCCATTGGTATACTTGCCAATCATGAATGCACCACAGGTAAGTGAGGTAAATATTTCTATAACTCCTACTATTTCCAACCCCAATGTTTCTTTGCCTTCTAGTGTGGCTATGGAACCTGTGTCATTGTCCAAACAGGCTCCTACTAAAGCCACCAAATCAAAAATCTCCAAAGTCAAGTCAAAGAAACCTACCTCTGTTGTTTCTCAAAAGACAACAGTTGTAACAACTACCATAAACCCTGAAGGGAGTGAACAGGGTGTGAGTGGTGAGGGGAGGGGTGAACATCAAAAAGCCCCCCAGGATAAAGTGGGAGAGGAGAGTGGTACCCATTCCAGCCAAGCCACAGTCTCTCAAAAGACTGTAGTGGTTCAAAAGGAGTCCAGCACATCCCTAGTTGCATCCTTCCAAAAGGATGTAACTATTGAAAATAGTCCCCACCCAGGGACACAGAACAAAAGAGGGATGGACACTGAAGCTAAACATTTACTAATTCAAGCCTTTTCAAGGAAGAAGAAGGCCAAAACCCTAGTTTCCACACAAGGGGCACACACAGCACAGATACACCCACCAGTATCTGTGCCTTCTCAAATTTAGCTTGATGTGATTCCAACAAATATGGAATCACAGCCCCATTCTCTCAATATAGACATACACCATTCCTCAAACTCTCCTACACCCTCTCTGGATGTGGATATGATATTCACATCAATTCCTGATTCTCCCTCATTAAAACTCAGGGAGGAGCCCCACTCAAAACCTGGTGATCATCATCTTTTAGATGATTTGTTGGATCATCAGCCAATTCTTTCAGATGTAGTTGCAGAATCTGTGTCACCTCACTTAAAATCAATCCACACAGATTCAACAATTATATCACTTTCTATCTCTACATCATTTCCTTCTTCAACGGATATCTCTCATCCGTTGACAAGTGGTTGTTCTTCAACGGATAAGCTTAACAGCAGTTATCCGTTGACACCATCAGTTTCCACTTCAACGGATACTCCCTATCCGTTGATGGCCTCTACACACTTAACAGAAACAACTCCAACTGTAGAGGACATGGCAACTGTACAATCACTGTTAGGCTTGAGGGAAGGGAGTGATTTTTTGAGTGAGAGGATGGGTTGCTCCCAGGCAAAAGGAGAGGATGAGAGTCACCAAATGCATGCTATTTCTTCCAGCATGGCAAAAGTAAGTGATAGGAGTGCCACCTTAGAAGGTGAAGGTGAGGGTGTGAGGGTGTGTGTGAGCCAGGGGGAGCCCCTGATGCAAGAAAAGAGAGAAATTGAGAGAAAGGCAGGTACAGAAGCTATAAGGGTGGATCCAGCCATTGCTAGTGAGTTAATGAAAGTGGATGATGCAGATAAGGGAAGACACTTTCAGCAACACTACAAAGCTGTCATTGATAACATTTCCTTGGATGCTGACACTTTTACTCACCCTGTTTCAGCCTATCAATTATTGGCTGCACAGGGCAATGTGGAGGCAGAACATACACTACACATTGTACACACTTCAGAATCTCTTCTAAGAGACAAAGCTGCTGTCAACAGGCTGCCTTGTCAAGCTGGTGAGCCATCTGAAGAATTTGGAGTAAATTCTAATGATGATGACTCTAATTCTTTGAATGAGAGCATGAACTTAGGGGGAGTAGCAGGCCCAAGTTCTGTTCCTAATCTTCCTGCATGGGCATGGGCCAAACCATCAACACCAGGAGAGTTTGGTGTCACTTTGGTCAAACTAGTCATGACAATTCAGCAAGCCATTCAGGAGACTCATGATGCTGGCACCAAGGCAATTCTTCAAGCTCATCTGGAATCTCTGCATCTCTTGCAGTTGCAGCATTACCAGCACAATCTAAGTGTGGATGAGATCAAGCTGGACATTGCTGATCTGAAATCCTACAATGCTGAGAAATTGGATTCAGTTATACCCTATGGTACTATGCAAGATTTGTTGGGGAGACTAAGGAAGGCCTTTGATGCTGATAAGAGATTGGCCAGATTGGAAGATAGGGTTCAAATAATTGAAGACTCTATGGTCACCATTCTTAAGAATCAACAAACTCAAACAAATCTCCTCATGCAGCTGGCACAAGCACAAGGCTTGACCCCTACCCTTGATGATAACAAAAAGGGGGAGAATAAAGGGGAAGGGGAAGGAGAGCCATCTACAACAGTTCACATTTCTCAAGTGCTAGTTCCTGTCATCACAACTTCTCCACCAATTCAAGTCAAAGGAAAGCTAGATGGAATTGATCTAATCCAGATAGCAGCAGCTGAATTGCAAGTCAAAGAGCAAAGGAAGAAGATTGATGAAAAGATGCAACTAATATTTGGTTCTACAACTTCTCAATCACAATCTGTGAAGCATAGCACAAAAGTGGAATCAATTATTATGGAACTCAAGCCAGTAGGGAGGCATAAGGATGGAGAAACTTCTTCCAAAGATCTGCAACCTATGGTTCTCAAGCCCAACAACAGATCCAATAAGGACTCTACAAAGAATCCTCTAAAAGAGGTGGATTTTCCTCTTCCAAAAGCAGATGAGGAGAAGCTTTTAGGAAGGAGTATTGCATATCTCAAAGAGACCATGGATGAGGTTGTAAGGAGAAATATGGCTATTATTTTCAGAGAGGGAAAGAGCATATGTGTGATGCAAGGACATCCCAAATTCTCAATAGCCAAGAAGGAATAAACCAAAAGGTTGAAGGAAGAAGCCAAACATCTAAAGGCTGACAAAAGAGCACAAGCAAAGCTTGAAAAACAGCTAGAGTCAAGTCAGGCTGAAGATCAAAAAGTAATTGAAGACAAAGGTGAAGATGAAGCTATGGGGGACATGGTTGGTACTGAGATGGAGGAAAGAAGTAAGGAAGAATGGCAGAAAGGGAAAAGAAAGAAGGTCAATGCAAAGAGAAAGAAGGTAGATAAGACTGAAGAAACCCAATTAATATCCAAACCACTACCCTCCATTCCTGAACCCATTGTACCTGACCCCTTCATGAACATTCATGGTGAAACAATCATTCCCAAGGAGGAACCAATTGATTGGGACACCATCAAATTGCCCACCTTCCTAACCTCTTCTCCATCATCAAAGAAGCAGAAAAGAAGAATCAAATTAACACCCTCTAAAGACTCAATCAAATTCACACAGAAGCCTAAGTCCAAACCTCAAAACTCTAAAGATGATTATGTTCACATCTGTGACATAAAAGAATTTTCAGACATTGAACTCTATCTGGATGAGCTGGAGGATGTAAGGGGAATAGCTGCCTACAGACAGTTACCAGAAAGACTAGTGTTCAAATACAAAGGAGCTGGGGAAAGAACATGGCCTCTTCACAGAATTCTGAATGAAGGCTACACTACCTTGATTAGAGTCTACTCAGCCATACATAAGGATTCTGGCTTTACCAGAACTGCCAGGACTGAGATTCTCAATAAGATTGCCAACATAAGGAAAACTTGGAGGGAGCCCAATGCTTTGCCTAGAACTTTACTCATTCCAGAGAGAGGTATTACAATTCACAAATCACCTCATTGGTTGATGGAGTTCAGAGACAACAAAGGAGTCAGAAGATTTATCAGAATTGAAGATCAGCTAAAGATTGCCAGTAATGAAACTCTCAAGAATATGCAATCTAAGTTAGATATCAATGAAGAAGATGAAGCTGAATTCTACAGACAACTTCAACTTCAAATGGAGGAAAATGACAGGAGGCTAGGAAAGAAAACCAGGGATCAAAGGAAAAGAAAGTAATTTGCTCAAGCTAAAGGAGCACCCTTGGAAACAATGTATTTCTTCAATTTCATCTCAGCATATACAGTTTTGCAGCACTTTTGAATTTCTGCTTAGTTCCAGTTTATATATTTGTTAAGTATTTTGTTATCATCAAGCTAAACCCAAATTTATGCCTACAGTTCTAGTAGACATAAATAGGGGGAGATTGTTAGGAATATGTGTATTAGTTTGATGATAAGTTCAGCAAAACACTTAAGTAGAAATCTAGTGTATGTAGCCTCAACGGATAAGACCATCTTGGCTATCCGTTGAAGGAGTAGCCTTACTTAGCAATAAGTTTGGTATAGTAGCACATCTCACTCTCTGGTTTCAAGCTGTAATTCTTAGATGTTGTTAGGAGATAATCAGTCATGTTGACTACTAATGGATGTACAAGTAGGAGGGCTAATTGTAAATATTTCATGCCTTGTAATTTTGTATAAGTGAAGAAGTATCAACTGATATTGAAGACCTTCAACGGATAAGAAACTAAGCTTCAACGGATGTCTCTAATGCTTCAACGGATAAGTGCTTCAACGGATAAGTGCTTCAACGGATAAAGCCTCAACTGCTAGACCATCAACGGATGAAAGCTTCAACGGATGCTCAGTCTCATAGCAGTTGATAGTGACAGTTAACAAAGCTGACAGAGGCACATGGATTGACAGAGATGTGGTAGCCTATTTCAGGAATAGCAGAAAAAGCAGCCGTTTTTAGTCTGGTTCAAAATGGAAAGTCAACAGATAATTCCATATTACACTGGATAAAAATGGAACAGAAACAAGTGGAGAACTATTGTCTTATTGTACTTTATCTTTGTCTTCACTTGTAAACTTGGGATATATAAACCAAGTAGTAGCTAGTAATTAGATATGAATTTTCCCTGAGCTGTTTAGAAATATCAAGAGAGAAAATCATCTAGTTTGTACTAGGAAGCAGCTGTGATTTAATTTTGAATCACAGATTTTCTGAAATAACACATCTCTGGTGGAACAACAAATCCACCAGAAAAGTTTTTAAGTTCCTTGTGTTCATTACATTTGTGTTTGAATATATATCTGTCTGCATCAGCTCCAAGCAATTCACACACATTTGATCACTCAAACACTTAGTCTTACAAACTGCTCAAAACTTGAAAAAGTTTTGAGATTTACATTCAACCCCCCTTCTGTAAATCTCATTGTTATTCCACTGGGAATAACAGTATTTATCAATACTTATTTTCATTTCATTTATATTCGTTACAAACTTCTATCTACCCCTCGTTTCACCCAAATCCGGCTTACAAAATGAAAGTTACAATAAAAACCGTCAAAAAATGCACATACAAGCATATTATACATCAATCAGATCACATATAGCACATAACACATAAGATATCCGATCAAAATAATTTTTCAAAGAAAATTCGGGATTAAAATGATTTTCCAGGTATTTAATACGAATTTTTGAACATTTTTCGGAATTAAAACGGGTAAACGAATCATTTTATAATTAAATAATAAGGTTCAAACACCCGAATCTGACTTTTAAATCATTTATTAATAATTATCGAACCTTGAAAATAAATTAAATTAATATTTTAAAGCTCGAAACTATTTTTCGGAATTTTTAAATCAAAAGAAATAATTAAATCTAATTAAATAATCAATTAAAATTAATTAATAACTAATTAAATTAATCAATTAATATTTAAATTAATTGACTAATTAAATAATTAATTATCAACTAAAATTAATTAATTAAATAATTTGGATTTATTTGCGAATTAAAATAATTTTCAGAATTAAAAATAATGAATTTTGGAATTTTAAATAATTAAAAACAATTTTCTGAAATTAAAATAAAAAGAAATACAATTTTTGAAAATAATTAAAATAGAAATCCATTTTTTATAACTTTTTAAAACGTAAATCCTATTTTTGTGAATTTCTAAAACTTCCGGGATGAAAACAGGTTTTTGGGTAAAACAGGGGGTTAAACGGTAATTGTACCGTCTTCCTCGATCATCATCTTCGATGATCGGCTGCCTTTAACTGCGGCCACCAAACCTTTCCAACAACTGAAAAATAATGCCCAGAAATGCATCAAATCAACAGGGGATAAAATACTAGCTGCCATGAGTTCGTTTTTGCAATCAAATTGACCAAACAACTAAAGAATCAGCCGGAAATTCGTCCGGAAAAATATGTCGCCGGTCGAACAAATTTTTCGATGAGCCCTCTCCGGTTATCCTCCCTTCAACACACATGCATCAATCGACTTATTTTTCAATGATCTATTCATTGGTATAATCAATTTAAGATAATAACCCTTGAATGAAAACGCCTAAAAATCAATTAAGAACATTCGAACATATAAACCCTAATTTTATTATTTCGAGAATCAAACCCAATTTTTTATATGTTATTGAACTCCAATTTTAACATATAATATACCAAAATGATCAGGACAAAAGTATATACAAGATACAATCATCAAATCATACAAACAACATTAAAATCAAAAATTCATATATTAATCATAATTAAATTCTAATTAAAATAAATAAATAGGAAAATACCTTTGATTTATGCAATTAAACTGATTGTTGATTCTAAAAGTACTTTTCAAGAGTTTCGATTCATTTATTCGCACGCTTGATTTCGATTTCGGTAACGCCTTCGTGTTTAGGTTTGATTTTGAAGAACGCGACGAATATTCAAATTTTTCTCTGTAAATTATATGTTTTAACTGTTTGTTTATGATTATCTGTATAAAAAAAAGTTATATATATTTACGGAATATTAGTTTCCCGTTGGGTCATATTGGATCCGAAAATAGATTACTTAGACGCTAAATAACTATAAAAATCGATTCAATCTGGTACCAGTTTTGGATAAATATTAAAGTCGGGCTTCTTATAATACACCCTACGAGAAGATAATGTAATAGTTTAGTCAAAATATCCCGTCTCTCGAGAATACGGGTTTTATTGATTTATCAAAATAACTATTGTATCGAAAATTTTGCGCCGGGACTCGTAACCGTACTCCAGATCGAAAAAGTCAAAATATGAAAAATGTTCAGAATAATCGAATTAGGTTAGGGAGGAGTTTCCAAAGACTTTCGGGTTGTAAAAACGCAAAAACGGTTGAAGTTGGACGATTCACGATTTTATAAAATAGTTTATAATTACTCAGAAAATAATTTAGTAAATTTATAAATACTCTATAAAATCATTGAACAACCTAAAAATTACCAGAAAAATACCAATATATCTATACTTTATTATGAACATATTAAAATTAGAATACTCAGATTTTATCACATATAAACATCTAAATATTAATACCAATCATCAGATAATTTACCAAAATTTACATAAAAATCATATAATAATTATTTATTGATAAAAATAATTACACGATATATCCCGGATATTACAGTATGCTCTTACAAATATAAGATATTAAGAACCGTTACTAACTTAACACATTGATTATGGTTTTTTCAAATTATTAAATGGAAGCCCAAAATATGGGCTCTGGAAGTCAAATTTTTGGGGTAAACTAATATTTGTTAAAATCATATTATATGTTTGACCAAATGAATGCTGTAATATTAGAGTTTAGTAGTTAATAATTTAATTTAGGTTATTTTATCTGAAATCGCTTATTTAAAAAAGGTAATTAAAAAAGGTAGTTTATATAAATCTTTGAAATATACAATACAAAAAGCTAATTGTAACATACCTAGACAATTTTTTATAAAGAGCTAGATACAAAGAACTTTAAATAAGCTAACTTAAACAGCTAGTCAAACATCAATTTCAGACTTCTATGGTTAACGGTTTACATATATTTGCCTCAACAGAGTTATATTATACAAATTAAAATATTATATGATTTCATTTTCTAAACAAAACCAAAAGTTTGTTTAACATAATTAATTTATACTTTTAAAAATGTTAAAATTTAATTTAAGATCACTCTTGTGAAATTATTTAATATTTCTCTTGTAAATTTAATGATTTAAACATTAAATTAAATTATTTAAAATTTTGATATAAATAAGTTGAAGATACAGACCTACATACTTAAAGTAAGTAAATTCAAAAATTTTATTAAACAATAATAAAAGTTATCAGAACAAAAGAGCCACGCTCTAGAAAAACAGTCGAAATTGTGTTTTTTAGGTCCAATTAGAGAACTTAACAACCCAGTACATTAAGAAAAGAAGCTAGAGTTAGGCGATTACGGTGAATCAAAGGGACTTTCCAGAACCAAAAGCCATATTGATAACACATGGAGGTAAAATCTTTATCTAAGTTGATAAGTTTGTTTTCCCAGATGAGTATGTTATATTATGTATTATACATAACCCGTTGCTCTATTTTCTTTGATTGGTATTTTTTTTTATTTTCAAATTAAAGATTATCAACTGAATGTAATCTGATTTGCTTATTCTGAATTTGTTAATTTTGGCTATTGCATGTATGTTGATGGTGTCTTTAGAAGTTAATGGTGCATGATTCATATTTCATATATGGATTAAAACCTGATACAACAACTTCTATATGTTAAAACTATAGATTAAGTAAATAATTGTAAAAATAAACGACTAATAGTCCTCCTAAAAGAATTTGCCGAATAAAATGAACTTAAAAAAGGGGAAACTGTGATCCAGCCGAGGATGTTAATTTACTAAAGAGCATAAGTTGAAATGATGTAGCTGATAAGAAATTTGGGGAAAGGACATTAATTTTAGAATTCAGTTCTACTTTAATAGTGTTTATTTACAGATTTTCTGGTACGGTGTTAGCCTTTATGTTAGTATGTCAATACACAACTTATATTGGGTTTAAGTATGCAGTCAGTGGATTTAGGTCAGTAGCGCACTCATCCATAAATCTTTCACAACGTTTTGTTTAATAAGAAGAAATGATGAATGTTGAAATATGAATGTAATACAAAAATGGAATAGATTAAACTGACATTAGGACTGCATTCTTGTACATGGATTTTTTTAATGTACACAGAACAAAAGACATAAAACGTATTATCCGATAATGACACTCTTTATGCTTTATGAAAAATAGAGAAGTAAATGCGATAAAGGCTTGTGTATTGCAGGCTTCAGGAATTTTAAGCAGAAAATTAGAAGATACTGAGTCTGGAAGAAGCTGTAAATTGGGGAGTTTTCTATTAGCTAACATTTCGTGTAAATTGTTTGGATCACTTGTAAGTGCGTACTGTTTTAGATAAATCTAATACATCTATCTTTTGATTCTTAAATTACAATTTATCCAAATAAATATGTGTGTGAAAGTAGGGAGTTCCGAGATCTTTCACTATTATTTTTGGGAGGAATGTGCCATCGAAGGTAAAAATTATTCATAGTAATATAGTCTGGAAGGGAAGTTATAACTCTGTACAGAGCAGATTGGAAGGCCTACAGTCATTTATGATATACTATGGTGTAACAATGTTTAGCTCTGAATAGTTTGATTACTACGAGGATGACATTTTCACTGTAAAAATCTTCAAGACAAATGCGGGTGAATGTAATTATCCAAAGTCGGACAGCCAAACCAAAAAAATATGGGAAACTGAGGATTATATAGTTTGAAAATCAAATATTATATACGAAAAACAAAAATCTGTTTGGGATTACAACACTTTTGGAAATTGGAGCAAGCATTGTACAATTCAAATTTCAGAAAGTGACATAGATCCAAATAAACACATTATGGTATGTTTCTCCTCTTTTATAGTAGACGCAAAATATGTTATTGATGAAGATAGTTCTATATTATGATTTTCGATAATTACTAATATTTGTATATCTTAGTATTATATGGAAGCTGATAATTACTATCATTTTTAACAGATGTTAAATTCGGAACTAACCGATCTATTCAACAAATGGAAACTATAGAACACTTGTAAAATTTTGTTGTCCAATATAAAATGGAGAGTTGAATTAATACGTGATGAGGGACGATGCTACTTTGGTAATGGTTGGATACAGTTTGTTCAAGATTGTGAAGTGGATGCCGGAGATAAGGCGATACTGTTCAGGAGTCCCATATCGGGGATCAAAACCCTAAACACATTCATCTTGAAGAAGCAGAATGAAATCATTCATTCTCCCCGAGGTAAATCAGTCACTTAAAAAATGATTGAATTCCTTGAACTGAAATGAAAGCGTACTTATTGGTGTCAATAATTCTTTGATAAATTAGTACAAAATTTTAGTTCTATGGTTTTGATGATGAGCTACAATGTATCAAAAAGTAATTAAATTTCCAAGTTGTCAATTGTGTATGATACACAAGTGATTGACAAGTACCTATATCTTTTAATAAAATAAAATTTAAAATTTTATTTAAAAAATTGATACACACGTTGGACAAATCAATGACAATATTGTCTAAGAAAATGAAAATATATTAGCGATAATTTGGATCCCATTTAAATTTTTTAACTTCAATAAATTTGCAGGTCATAATGACAACTTTGAAAAGTCATTTTTGAAGATTGCATTAGAAGCATACTGAAAAAGGGAGATTTAGTAAACACCAATACTTAACCTTATTATTTTTTAAAAATTGTACCCTGCAAACTAAAACAATGTAGACATAATCTACAGTTTTCTCAACACATGACAAATGTTTTACAAATGAATTTATAACAGTTTGTTCAAAAGTCAATAAACAAAGTTTATGACAGTAAATTGAAAAACCTAAATATTCTTCATTTGATTGGCAATAATTGGAACATCGCCTACGATGAGAGCATTGGTTGTCTTAGAGATATGTGCGAAATGCTAAAGTTTTTCAAGGTTGTCTCATATGAAAATGAGACAATAGTTTCTAAGTTTGATGATGGGAAGGAGGTTTGTGCAAGAATTTACCGGAAGGACGGGAAAGAGATTGATTATATTTCATGCATCTCGAACCTCGAACAAAGTAAAAGTAGTAAGTGGATATGGATGTGAATCTTCCGTGAAGACGGTTAGTATTTATATTATCAAATTTAATTGAAAATGACTATACTAATTATGTTAATTACCTTTATATGGGAACTAACTCGTTTGTTATTATATGATTTAAACTGATATTAATCATGTTTGCTTACAGATCCAGAAGACGATAAAGAAGACAAAGTTATCAGAAGTTGATAAAAAAGAACTGATGTTCAACGGATCAACATCTGGTGCTAAAGGTACTCT
Source organism: Apium graveolens (assembly GCF_009905375.1). Lineage (NCBI taxonomy): Eukaryota > Viridiplantae > Streptophyta > Magnoliopsida > Apiales > Apiaceae > Apium > Apium graveolens. Next base: position 52,194,315 of record NC_133647.1, on the reverse strand, counting down.
GTCTAACATGATAGAATGATATATGTCATAAAGACCATTATAACATATTTGATAAAAACCTAGTAAATATATTTGCTGCAACGGAAATTGTTGAGCACACCAATAAAGTAGTAGATATGAAAATCGATATTGGAAGCAGTCCACCGCTTCAGTTTACATAGAAACTGAAAGGATCGCATGTCGACAACCGGTCACATGGAGTGGTAGACTCTATACTAAAGTTTCTTTGTGCTTCATTTATCGATTTTACTCCAATAGTTCAATGCTTAAAAACCTGTGCTTTTGAAACAGGTTATCCCAAAGGATGTGAAGCCTTTAGCACGTGAGTGGATGTCTGGAGATATTGTTACATGTGTAACCAAAAAAGGTATATTGAATTTAGGAATTGTGCTATCAAATGGAGCTGCCAGATTTTCTACCGGGGGGAATAGGTTCGTGAAGGACAGTGAACTGAATTGTGGCAAGACACTGACTTTTTTCCTAACTGGGCAAAATGGAGAACTCTTATTCTCAATTGATTATTAGAAAAAGTTGTCGAATTGTCTTTGTATTGTTGACTTATGTTATGTAACTACAACACGGTGTGAATGTGTTTTCAAGATTTTAATGTCTTTTTAAACTTTTAATAATAGTGAACAAAGTAGTCTATGTTGTAGGGATAATGTGTTTTAGCAGAATAATTAAAACATGCAAAATTCACTTAATTTTATATTAAAATCAATCTAGTGTTTGCTAAAAATTTCCGGGTTCTTAGTATGTTAAGAACTCAACTTCTTTCTTGAGAGTTACAAGAATTTTCACATCTATTTGTCACACACTAAAACAAAACATCCAGTGTTTGCTTTATAACAGTAAATACTGGTTTTTACACAACATGCAATATCATTCACTAAACCCTAATTTTGGATAACCAAATCTTTCTATTTCTGACTTAGTGTATCTTTGCTAATCTTGCTTGTTAATCTTGCCTGCCTGTGACTTTACTTTTCCAGTTAATCTTGGCATTTGATCTTGTATTCATCAAGCTGCTTTTGTAGACTTTTCAAATCAGTGATTAATTTGTTTGTTGATTGATAATATTGGTTATTAAATTGATCTGCATTTTGTACTTGAACTTTTATATCGAGATCTCCTGTTAGTCATGTAGAGAACTCGACTTCTCGATATGTTTAATGACTTATCGAGATCTCTAATAACTCTATTGTTGTTTGACTTATCGAAGTCTCTAGGTTCTCTATAAGAGAATTTGGCTTATCGATATCTCTCAGTTCTCCAGTAGCTCTTCTTGACTTCTCGATAGTCATTCTGAAAGTTCTCAAATGACTTCTGTATAACACAAAATCTGTGACTTGTAGATATCTTGACTTAGAATGTTTTTCCCAAAACAGAATTATTCAACTCCAAGCTTCTTCACACTTTTTATGAGGCATGATCTTCATGATCTTCTTCTAGTATTTTATTCTTAGGCTTGAAACTTTTTATTAAAAAATACTACAGTCTAATCTATTTTACATTCTTACAGACTTGAGTGTTACAATACAAATTGCAAATATAGATTACCATACAACTTACTTAGGGTTGTCAAATTGACTTAGTCTTGTTATAGTACAAGCATGAACATATTATATTATGAACGTGATTTCTTTTGATTTGACGCAAACTTTTTTATATATAAATTTATGTTATTTTGTTCCAACTATGGAAGGTGAAAATGATATTGCTTTTTCTCCTTTTTAATGGGAAATCCATTTATTTTGTTGGTATATATTTAAAGTGTTTATTGTTATAGGAAAAAAAACTAAAATAATATTAATATCCAAGGGGAAACACATGTATCCGAGTACATCTTTAAAATTGGTAGCAAAATGTTTACATTGTGTCAAGATTTTTAGATTGTGTCAAGTGCATTTATTTACATTGGTTGCAAAAAATTTAAGCATTTGTTATGTTCCATTATAATTATACACAGAGTGTATTATTTTTTATTTTGTAACATTTTGAAAACTATGCATATGAAGCAAAAGATCAGCTAAAAATTAGAGATCATAATTTAAAGATTGATTCAAATCAAATTTGCTCAATCATCATTATTTATTGGGTAAATTGCAAACCGCATCCCCCTGGTTGTTTCCATTTTCACTTCATCGTAAGTACTTTTGAAAATTGCAGTACACACCCCACAGATGTTTTGGCGCTGCAAATCACAACCCGATGACAAAGTGCCGTTAAATTTTAGCGTTATCTTTCTAACGGCAAAGGCATATTAGACTTTTTACAGTTAAATCTTGCTATTGCGTCCTTTCATGTTATTTCCTAAATCATAATTCACAACCAAAATTTGCACAAACCTAACCAAAATTTGCCATGCTTCCATGTTGTGGCATGTATTTTTTTAAGAGATTAGATCCTTTGGATTTCATTCATGAATGCTATATTAAGGAGACATATATGCAAGTATATAGATATATCTTAGAGCCAATTAGTGGAGAAGCTTATTGGGAACATACTGAACAGGAGGAACCTTTGCCTCCTCTGAAAAGGATAGCTCCAGGTAGGCCCAAGAAAGTCAGAGATAAGAAAAATGATGTTGTTCCAACTAGAGAAGGCAATCCACATACTTCGAAGAGACAGGGAACAAGTTTGAGGTGCTCAAATTGTAGCCAATGGGGGCACAATGTCAGGAAATGTCCATCAAAGGTATATGTTTATCTTTGACTTATTTTTTGTTTGTCAATTTTCAGCTCTTCACTTATTTTTTGTTTGTCAATTTTCTCAGAAAGCTGAGGCAGAAGAGGGAGAAGATGAGTTGAATTGGAATGCTAAACCAGCTAGGTGTTCATATTGCAATGAGGCAGGACATAACTTAAGATCTTGCAGTGCTCGGGTATATGACTTTGACTTTGCAATTTACCCCTATAATTCCAATTTTTCTTTCACTTGTAATTGTGTTTCATGTAAGTGCAGAAGGTGGATATTCAAACTAAGAACAAAGATAAAGAGGCTGAGGAGCAGGTAACCTTCAAGGAGAAGTTTGCAAAACTTCAGCAATCAGAGAAAGAGAAGGCTGTTGCAAGATCTGCAAGAAAGGGGACTGAAAAGCAAGCCAAGAGTGGGAAGCATGGAGGCATTGTCAAACCCTTCAAACCCCCAGCACAAACAGGACCTTCAGGAATTGAATATTTTGAGGGGGATGGTGACAATATTACAACACTTAAAAAATTGCAGACTGCCCTCATGAAGAAGCAAAAAATGTTGGGGAAAAGGAAAAAGACCGAGTAATTTGCGTGCCTATTTTGTGTTTTAGTATGTAGTGGACTTGGTTTTTGTTGAACTTTTTGTGTGGACTGTAACTTATGACCATGAAACTCACTCCTATGGTACATTGGATACTTTTGTAATGATCATGAATATGATGTTTGTTTCAATTATTGTAATCTTGCCTTTACTCTTTTTTTTGGTTGGTTACCATGTTTATCACCTTCATCTACTTCTGCACATTCATACACTTCTCTGTACTCTTATTGCACCTACCAAAATAACATAAACTGCAAGTCCCATAACATACAATTAAAAAACTAAAAAACAATTACAATGCTTTTTATGATTCACATTAACAATACAATAGAAATACTAAATCGTTTCTACCTCGCCATCGACACTATTACAAATGATGTAAATGATAATTGCAACCCATGTCACAATCAGCAAGAAAAGTGCCAACTTGTTTGCTGATTTTTTTTCCTTCAGTCACTTTGCAGCATAAACAAGAACTTTCGGGTGCTTCACCAGCTTCATTGAAGGCACGCTCAGTCATCCTCATGCCATCAACTTCTTTTTCAAGATAGTTAATCCTCCACAAAAGGCCTGAAATAATAATTCTTGCACGCTCACACAACGGACCATCCAACCACCTAAAATAACGACATCGATCGCAAGAAAAAAAACGGCGACCGACATTTGCAGTTGTCCAAGCTGTTTTCGCTGTTACCCATGCTCCACAAACACGCCTCTCAGCCATGTATTTTATAAACTTAGTTTTAGCCCTCAAATAAACCATATTGCCATGTTTATATATGTTTATATAGCTGCAAGAAGGAAGAAGATGACCGTTGCCAAGAAAACATACTTTTAAGACAAATTTACCCTCAACATAATTGAGGATAACGGTCTTAATTGACGGAGCACTAACGGAAGGTTGTGATTTGCAGCGCCAAAACATCTGTGGGGTGTGTACTGCAATTTTCAAAAGTACTTACGGTGAAGTGAAAATGGAAACAACCAGGGGGATGCGGTTTGTAATTTACCCTTATTTATTTTGTATATTTTCCGTTCTTCCTACAAAGGATCTTCTAAAGAAATTAGTATACTAATTTGCATTATATATCGGAAAAAAACATAACAAAGAGAATGCATAGTTTAAGGGCAATATAGTCCAAGTGCCATGTAGAGGTCCGAAGAGTTTCATCCTTGTTGAATTCAACACGAACACTTACTCATGGAGGTAAAAGATCATTATATTATACATTTAGACCAACACAAAAATTTTGTTTGGTTACAGTAACTGTTGATATTTGTGATATGGAAGTTACAAATTAAATATTATTGTATGAGGTAATCGTGCTTGTGTGTTTCATGAGCTACCTGTATGTAACACCCCGGATCCGGGGTCGGGAATCCGGGTTATCACGGTCTTTCTTTCTATTAATATCACTTAACTTAAATTAAAATAAATAACTGCATGCTGTGACCCCACAATAACACATACACCACAACATGTTAGAGTCTCAGAGATAAAATTGAAATAAGTAAAAGTCGTTGAAATCCATAAGTTAAAAGTTATCACAAACCCAAAATAATTACTTAATAGGTTTACAGTTCTTTGCCATTATCCAACACAAGTTATAATTATACACAATTTGATTCCCAAAAGCAGAATGCCTGAACTACAGATAGATCTACCTCTGCAGCAATGGCAGCTACAATATCAGCGGGTAGATGCAGGACACTTTCCACGCTCTTGCGTTGGGTCTTCTTGAGTCTGGCCATCCTTCCTAAATGTTGTTGTGTGATAAAGGAAATGAAAAAAGAGTGAGAATTACTGCTCGCATGGTAATATATAGCTTAATCAATAATGCAAGTATCTGGACCGATAACTTACTGAAAATCTTTATCAAGTATAAGATAATTATTTACTGGATATAAGCTTTAAAAGATGAAGTTACAAAATACTCGAATATACTTATACCCTTTAGAAAACTACTTGAACTACCACCGTTCAAAGTATAATAAGTTTTTAAAAGTTCATCATATAGAAGGAACTACAAGATAAAACTTGTATATAAACAATCTTTGAAATATCATTTAAATGAAATGAAGTTACGAGATACTTCATTGAATCCCGATACACACACACACACACACATATATATATATATATATATCTCATACACTCCTTGAAAACCTCTGTTATGAAAAGTATAAACAGAGTTATAATACCTAATGATTTTGGAAATAAGAAACTTTGGCATTAACCTGATATCTTGCTGATCAGACAAAGATATCAATCAAGTCACTTTCTCTACTAGTAGATGGATAAAATTCCCACTGGTCATCACCCTCACCACATTAGGACCTTGTGCCGGAACGTCTTCCGGCCTCTTACTCATTGATGGACTACCACTGAGCCACTTACACTTTGATGGACTCTCACTAAGCCCATGTCGCCTATGTCGACGCATTTTGATTGGGCTTACTTTCCGAACATTAGGCAAGTAATCAAAGACTCTATTATCAATCAGCAACTTCGTTGCGACAAAAATACACCACAGAGCTGGATCCCTCAGGTTTCGAGCGAGTATTTAAATCCCTCTACGAAAGCAAAGATTTAAATTAAAAACAAGTTTTGGGATCCGCTCTAAATTTTAAAATCATTTTGAAGATTTGCAATCATTTTTGAAAACGTTTGGAGTAAGAATAATTCAATAAAATAAACCAGTTCCGATATATTAGAAAATAACTTTATATTATTATTTAAATAATATTCCAAAAAATAGTTTTTATAAAAATAAATGAAGTAGAAGTTTTGAAACTAATACCTGAAACGAATAATAAATAACATAAGATATATTTATACGAAAATAAGATCTTTATTTGAGTAATCAAAACTAAAGTTTGATTATTATTCAAAACTATCAAATACACCTTTTCGATTAATACTTATATAAAACTATATAAAAAAAGCCCGGGAACCTCGCCTCTCGGTTTTAGGAAAGTGTTCAACTTTGGGTCCCCTATACAAAGGGTATACGCAAACAATGCCTATCTCTAGCATAGGTATTATGCAGTTATAAGAAATTGAATCAACAATGAAATATCAAGATTTCAGAAATAGGAATGCATATATATATATATCATATCAAATGCTTCAATATATCGTAAGATTTGCTAATAACAATCATACACTTATCTCAAGATAATGCATATATATATATAATCATCACAACCGTATACGGGTAGAAAATTTGCTTGAGCGATATGGGGTGGAAATAAGTCTGGTGTGAGTCCATTAAGCTATAAAAACATATAATCCGGAATTAATACACGGTCACTTAAGAAACCAGCTTTTATAATTAACGATTTATATTAGTCGCTCGCGTACCCTCGACTCCACCATTTTTATAAAATCAACCGTTAAATGTTTTAAGGCGACTCTTTCACGAGTGCGTTACCAACTTCCTAATCAACCTTACATAATTGTTTTGTATTCCAATTAGTATTTTAAGGGCCTTAAACAAGGTCTCAAAGTTATGCAAGGGGTAAGGGTTCGTTCATGAAATACCGTTACTTAAAACGGTCATTTCTCCTAAACCCTAAATCGGGGCAAAGGTGCAGTTTGGTCAGTGAGTTTTCTGTTCCTTATGTTAAGCACAAACAGTCTATATGTAAACGAGCATTATGACGCCTATGTTTACACGATTTTCCGAAATTTGACCACACTAAATTCTCACCAATTCATCACATTAATATTTCACTTAATCAATACTAACTCAGTCCATACTTCCACAATTATCAACCCATTCAATAATTAACATAGATCCATTAACCATAATTATTACAAATCAATAAAAATTAAATAACAAACATGGATCATGCTTTATCACCAACAATGCATCCATAAAACTATAAGTCAAAGCTAGGGTTTTGAAGATTATACCTTCCTTAGAGTGTAAGAGTGGCTAATAAGCTTGGTATGATCCATGTGTAGCCTTACTATAGCTTAAAATATCCAAGAAAACAAGATAAAGAAAAATGAGTTCTTGAAAAACACTATTCATCATCACTTTGGATGATTTATTGAAAACGATTGGTAAGGAATCTAAGGCTCAAACTTATAGGAATTCTACATCTAACCGTAACGAAGCTTAGATAAATACCTTGTAATTGATCAAGAAGTGAAGCTTAAGATTTGATTTTTCTTCCTTGGTTTTCCTTGAAGAAGCCGAGAGGAAGAAGAAGTAAAATGGGAGAATGCTTCTTGATTTTGTGTTTTGATAATATGTGGTCATTAAATGTGACGACCTCAAATCCGGGGTCAGAAGTTGATGTCACGAACAATAACAACCACAATATAATACAATCAAACTCATAAACACGACCCCTTTCTTCCCAAAATATTTTCCAGGTTTAAGTATGATTTAAGTTACATAAATATTACATCCAAACTCATTTAACAAGTCTGACACAACTAACTTAATACAGCAACTTAACAAACCGCATCTAGTCTAACACAACCAGCTCAGAGGAGCCTGGTACGGAAGGAACTGGAACTCTGCTCTACTTACGACAGAAGGGTCTTCTAAACATCTGCAATACATATATACATATATATATATATATAATTCTGCAAGGGTGAGCAATCAATTGCTCAGAAGTACCTCAATATGAATAACAAGTAAAGTAGTTTATGATAAAATTGGTATAGGAACATAATTATAAAGCAGTAATCTGTAATCATTTCGAATCTCTGTCAAGATAAAATAGCATAAAAACAAAACTGGATATCACTAACTAGCATGCCCTTTATAAAACAAATGTATTTATGTGCTGTGTAAACACCAGATTCCAATTTTAGCATGCTATTCACATTTGTAATTCAACTATATAAAATCACCTGTTCTGTTTCGGGAATCCACAAAATCAAATCAGATATGTATTGGACATGTGAAGACAGCTGATCAGGCTATCAACACCAGACGGCTCCATCTGCCATCCCATAAACCTGTTCCGAAACTCAGAGACTAGCTAGGTCTCTGACCTACTGGACTAATCGGTTAAGTAGTGCGCACAACCGAGTTAGCCGCTTACACAACCTCTATAGGCCACTCTGGCCTCTATGTATCCAATATTTGATCATTTTTATCCATTTTCCAAATTGCTTGTACCTATCTCAGTTTAAAACACTTCATTTGACAGCACACATATCTTGTGTTTACAAAAATCATATTTATTCGAAGATAGGTACCTTTTCGAAGTTACTTTTCCCCAAAACAAATTTTAAATAAATATTTTATAACTACAAGGGATACGTAACTTAAAACGTTTATGTTCTTTTTCGAAAATAAAAGAACAGTTTATTCATATATACTGAACCATAAAAGTATGGTCAGGGGTACTTGCCTTGCAGAGCTTTACAACTATTACTGATTGACCTTGGATCGACTGGGACACTCGGGAATTATCATCTAACTATTTGACTATCCTAGATCCGACTTCCACACTCAGGTCCTTCGATTGGAACCTTGCTGAGCTTGTCAATCGATCACTAGGCTATCTTTAGTCCGACATCAACTCTCGGGTCTTCCGACTAGAACCTATAGAGTCGAAATACCCTATGTTGGACGACCAGCTATGCTTGACATATCCTCGCTATCAAATCTACCTGAACAATATCATAACCCGGCTCGTAATTATACACATTGTTATAATACACGTAACAACTAGGTTTCACGTACTCAAGACTCGATTCTGTAATCATTTTCGGAAAATACATATACTCGTCGCTATGGGAAAACAGGGTTGTCGGTTATATTATAAAATATTTATCATTATATAGATATATATATTTGACTAGTAATCCCGATAATCACATGATAAGTCCCCGTATTTTCGAAGTTAATTTTCCAAAAATCGGGCAGCATCTCCTCTGTTTATCGGCCTACTCGCCGAAATATAAACGATGCATAATCCCAACCAAATCAATTACGCAACCCAACAATCACAATTCACAATACAATTAACGATACGACTTTTAAAAAAATAACTAATTATTTTTGTTTCGAAAAAAATAATTTTACGAATTAATTTATTTTAAAAATTTAGGACTCAGAATTAACTCATCACGGTCCACTGTCGGCTCGCCGAAGCTCATCGCCGGCAACGGTAAAATTCATCGGTGCTCGATTAATTCGGGTGTCCATTATGAATTTCACCGATAAGAACTAATAATATCCCAAAAATAAAATCATTCGAATTTTTCAGAAAATACTTCGAATATTCAAGGCAATAACCGAATAATTCTTCCATCATAAACACGGCTGCAGAATTCAGAAAATATAAATCAATGATACATATATACACACACGTATACGTGTGTGTATATAGCTATGCAGACTTAAAATCAAACTATGGGCACAACAAAAAACGGGGGCGGCGGGTTCACCGGAGACGGGTGGGTTACCGGAAAAGGAAAGAATAGCGACGACAAAAATGGAAGAAGCAGGCGACACATGGAAGATTTACCGAGAACACAGGACAGGCCAATAAAGAAATAATCAGAGAGATTGAGAGGGGGGAAATGGTGAGGAATAGGGGTGTACTGTTTTTTTTCATTTACACCAAAGAAACACAAAACAATAAATAAGTTTTTGCCACGTATCTGTTGAATAGCCAAACTCCTGATACGTGTCTTTTCCCCTTTCTAACAGGCTCATTTTGTCCCATTTTTGCTATTTAACGAACAATCGCGCGAATATAAATAACCCGAAAAATTACCAAATAAATTTTAAAATTTTAGGAATATTTAAAAACTAATAAAATAAAATTTTCAAAATTTTAAAAGGATTTTTGAATCGCACGCTATACCCGCATTTTACGATTTAACGAACAAACGTGCAGATGAATTTAATCCCAAAAATTTCCGAAATAATTTTAAAATTCTCGAAATATTCCAAACTTAATAAAATATGAGTTTCGTAATTTTTAAAATATTCTAGAATTTAATACTTAATTTACTCATAAATAAGATCAGAAAATCATTTAGGGATATATAATTGACGAAATAATAATCTCTAAATTTTTATAAATTCCCAAAAATAATTATTGAAATTATAAAATTATAAAAATAATTTTAGAGACAATCCTAATATTTATAAAAATAAATCTTCAATAAAATTACCTTTAAAAGTGAAAACAAAACCATACAGCTCAAGAATTAAGCATAAAAATAATTCTCAAACAGAAATAAGTCACACACAATTAATAATAAAGCAACACACAATTGTCAGAACCATTTACAAACTTATTTATTTTTTTCTTTTACATTGTATTATTTTTCATTAGTGTTTAAACTCGACTGCAATAATATTATTCACGACTGGATCCGGTGAGTTATTGTCGTTCTTTTTAAATGTTGTGTTCGATGTTTATTATGAGATTCTAAATTTTCCAGATCGAGCATGAATCCAACAGAACAAGTTTTTCCACTAATTTTTGTAAATAAACACATTAGGCTTCATTTAAGTTTTCCATAAATTTTTACCGACACTTGCAATATTTAAACCTTTCGATGAAGTTTTTGCAGAGCTGGATACTTTGGAAGAGACTTTATACAAGGATTACATTCTTATTATGTAGCTTCTCAGAGAAAATCTGACCCTATGGATTTCTAATATGCAAGTATGTATTTGACCAAGATTTTAATATAAATTATGCATAACTTCAGTCTCTAGTGCCAATATACCGATTTATGTTGGCTGTCCAGGTTGACGAGGCTGATGAGTTGAAAGATGTAGCACCCAAGGAAGAAGAGAAGCCAACACTGAAGTTCACAGCTTATTAAGAAGAACTTTTATTCTTTTCCCATCTGATAATTTGATTTGTTATTTATAATGTTTTATTTTTAAAGCTGAGATAAATATTAATCATTGATCATCAAACTATTACAAAAATAGCACTATTTAGGAGGTCGTCTTGGCCAACCAATCTATACTTGGTAGTTTTTAAAAAATGGTAAGTATTTCTCAATTTTTTTATTTGTATTTCGCTGAAAAAAATGATGGCTGAAGAAGATTAAAGATGAAGAGGTGCTGCATAGAATTCCCAGGTTATATAAGAACTTTTCTTGGCAGTTAAAGTTTAATTATAGAAATAATCTACCACCATAGAAATAATGGCCAAGAAAAGTTCTTAAATAACCTGAGATTATTTATATAACCTGGGAATTTTATGTAGCACATCTTCATCTTTAATCTTCTTCTGCCATCATTTTTTTCTGTGAAATAAAAATAAAAAACTGAAAAATTCTTACCATTATTTAGAAACTATCAAGTATAGACTGGTTCGCCAAGACGACTTCCTAAATAGTGCTATTTTTGTAATAGTTTGATGATGAATGAACAATATTCATCTCAGGTTTAAAAATAAAACATTACAAATGAAAAATGAAATTATTAGATGGGAAAAGAATCAAACTTCTTCTTCATAAGCTATTGTAAAGCCTGGGAAATTACTCTTGTATTATATCATATCTATAATAAATTATGTGTTTTAATATGTCATTTATGTGTAATTAGCTGTTAAACCCTAACTGTTATGTATTATGTGTATTCTGTATCGTCTGGATATTTTCAGGGTATTTTTCGGATATTTTATTTTGTATTTACAGCTTTTGTATCAAAAGTTATATGACCCGGACTATGATTTTATAGCTGATATTTAAAATTAAATAATGGGCTTTATTTTTCATCAAACGGCTTGTACCATCGTGTTATTCTGAACATTTAGATAATTTATAAATTTTCTTATTTCGGAAAAAATGACTTTTTCGGGCCTCAATGGGTGTCAAAAACCCCACAAAAATCACATTTTTATTTTTATAAAATTATAGGACTTTCATTTATACCATTTCTTTTCATTTTTGGATTAATCACAATTTTTGGGAATTTTTGGCATATATATTGTATATATCAAATATTTAAAAATTAAATTTTAGTACTCAAAAATTATAAAATTAGGGGCCATTAATTTCAATAGATGTATAATTAGGGCCTTAATTTTAATAGGAGTATTATTTTACCTACTATAAATATCCTAATTTTTATTTAATTATAATTAATTAATTTTTAAAAATCTGCAAAAATCCTAAAATTCTCTGAATAACGGGTCGGATTTGAATTCGGGTCGAAGAATCAATCGAGGGTTTTGAACTGATTTCCGCACCAAATCAAGTGATTCGAGTATCCAAATCAAATGTTTTGATCTGTTCTTTATGTTTCTGCCATCAATTTCAAGTTTTAATTCATATATTGATTTTCGATTTCTATGGTTCATGTCTGATTTGGGTATTTTTGATTCTAGGGTTATTTGTTGAAATTGATGTTATGAATAGCTTTGCCTGATGATTTCTAATCGATTCCTGTTAGTTAATTTAGCAAACAATAGCTGTGAATGATAGTTCGATTCCTAGGGTTTATATTCAATTTTGATTTATAAGTTTTTGATTTTGAGAAAGCTGAGGTATATAGGGTGTTAGGGCTTTAATTCTTTGATGAACAAGCTTTGACTTGAGCTATTAAAATCAAGGTTTCATGTACAAATGAAGAAAATCGATGCTTCGCCGGAGTTTGAGTCGGTTTGATTGGAGAAGGTGACCTGAGGGTTATTCCGTGATGTTATGGCCGGGAATAAATTGCCCGAGTGATTTGAAATTGATACCAGCTTAAAAATGAACCAAACGGTTCCGTTTTTGGCCTAAAAATGGCTCATCGGAATCTGCTCCGGTGGCCAGTTTCTGGGCAAAATCCGGCGTGTTCTTCACGTCCCGGATTTTGACCCGTTTGACCCAATTGGATTACCCGGTTTTTGATCCAATTTTGTCAGAGATTGGATTCTAACAAATGTTTCTGGATAATTATTTTTATTTTTATTAATTATAAAATCAGTTTTATTGATTTTATAAATTAATTAATTAATTATTTAATTAATTGATTTATATTATACATAATTTTTAAATATTTTCTAAAAATCAGATTTAATTGTTTATTTAATTATTTATTATTTATTTGTTATTTATAAATTATTTAAAAATGATTAATTATTTTGATAATTAATCAAATAATTTTAATAAATCATAATAAATTTATTTTAATTCCAAAAATTATAGAAAAATCATTTTTAATTCTAGTTTATCCCAAATAATTATTTAAAAAATATTTTTAGGGTTTAATAATTAGTAATAATTAATTGTATCGAATAATAAATTGATTTATCTGTTTTTAATTGATATTAATTTAACCGTTTACCTGATTCAAGCGAAGCGAAAGCCCTTTGACTCAAAAAATGATCTATTTTCATTAAAAATAATATTAAATTATAATTTCTTTTAGAAACTAGTTGAATTTTGATATTTATTTGATTATAAGCCTCATCGCATGTAGAGACGAGTCCGATAAATTCCGAAAAATAGGAAACGAGTCAGATAATGATCAGTTAGGCGAACAGCGAGTTGATTTCGATTCTAAAAATTATTTTCAACCTAAAATTACTATGTGGCTTATGTGCTTATGTGTATTATGTGGTTGATTGAGTCTTAGCTGTTCTTAAATGATATACGAATTAAAAATACGCGCATGGGTAGACAATTGGAACTTTGTAGAATTGGTTTGAAATGTAATGAAGATACGAGGTGACTAAATCGGTCTATTTCTTTGATAGAAGTAAAGCTAGCAAGGCAAGTCGAGCTGGTGATAGACGACATTGAAGTACTTGGAGTGAATCGCATGAATGGCAAGTTTTTTCCCTATTCTAATTTCAGAATAGTGATGTTTCTTCGAATTCTTATTACACTTGCATTCTTTGATTCCTATTCATACACACTGATACACAATTGTTATTCTTTTGTTCATACTTCATTTCGATTCATGATTTCTCCTTTCTCCTTTGAATTCTCTATTCATATTTCAATAGTTACGCATACACATTGATATATTCTGGTGTTGGGATATATCAAAGCATACCGATTATTCCGGTTGCTCCTCTATGGACTGGATAGTGACGTTTGGGATTGAGTTTATACTTGATCCTAAGGACCGAGACATAACCGGATCCTTGAGATGGGCTGAAGAGCCTGGGTACCCGACTGGATCTATATAGTGAGATATAGATCTGCACTGTATCCTGGCTGATCAGCAGGGTATAGGTGCGAACTTGTGTCCAGTTTAGTTCATTTGTATTCACCAATAATGGCCTTCATTCTTTTCTCGCAAGGTTATATCTTTGAAGATGTAACCCGGTTACCAGTTTATTTAACTTACTCTAACATTGTTTATATATTGCGGACTTGTTGAGCAATTTTTGGCTCACCTCTTTCTTGTTATTATTCACCATATTGTTTTCAGTTAAGAAGGAAAATAAGATCTATCAGGACTCTAGTGGTAAAGAAGCGAGTCAAGCCGCGGGATCCTGTCATACCCTAGGTGTTGATTCTAATTAAAGAAGAAAGTTTTGAGTTGCCTGAGCAGGTGGAGTGTATATAGTTAATGTGAGTATTTGAATAAAGATGAATTTAGTTTAAAACTGGTTAGACAATGATTTGTAATAAAAAGAGAGTTGTAAGATTTTAAATTTGGTTGTAATAAAGTTAGTTAGTAGTTCTTGTTTTCATACTTCAACCTAAAAAGATCATGGTTAGCTTGAAAGGGGTTTAGATATAATTCTGCTTTATTATTATACAGGTTGTACATGTTTGGTGATTAGCTAGTAACCCCCAAACTTATACCCCAGGTCTGGAGGGCGTGACAGCTGTGAACTTCAGTGTTGGCTTCTCTTCTTGCTTGGATGCTACATCTTTCAAGTCATCAGCCCCGTCATCCTGGACAACCAACATAAATCAGTATATTGGCACCAGAGAATGAAGTTATGCATAATTTATATTATAAATCTTGGTCAAATACATACTTGCATGTCAGAAGTCCATAAGGTCAGATTGTCTCTAATAAGCTACATAATAAGAATATTATTCTTGTATAAAGACTCTCCCACAATATCCAGCTCTATAAAAGCTTCATCGAAAGCTTTAAATATTGCAAGTGTCGGTAACAATTTATAAAAAACTTAAATAAAGCCTAATGTGTTCATTTACAAAAATTAGTGGAAAAACCTGTTATGTAGGATGCATGCTCGATCAGGAAAATTTAGAATCTCATAATAAACATCAAAGACAACATTTAAAAAGAACCAAAGTTTCATGACCACCTTTATAAGATTGAAAAGAACAGAGAATAAAGACATAAACATCAAACACAATATTTAAAAAGAACTACAATAAGTCACCGGATCCAGTCATGAACAATATTGCTGCAATTGAGTTCAAACACTAATGAAAAATAATACAATGTAAAAGACAAAAATAAATAAGTTTGTAACATATCAATATTGTATCTAGTAAAAATAAAATTTAAGAATTAAAGCTACAAAGTTATAATACACAGAGAATCAATATAAGAAAAAAGATAATAAAAACAAAATCTTCTCATACAAGAATCATACAAAAGATAATAAAAATTAATCTTACAAATTGAAACGTCGAAGATAACCGTAATCTTGAAAGGAAAGCTCTTTTGACATCCACTTTCATTGATCTTTAGAAAATCAACACACAAAAATTGTCAAATACTGATTTGAAAAATATAACAAACACATATTGGATATGCATATAATATTAACAAACATATATTACTAAATCACAGAAAGAGGAAGAAAAATAAAAAAATAAAGAAAAATGAGATGTTTGACATTTAAAGTCAAACATTTGGTGTACATATCTTAATTCGTAATTCTATATCAACTGTTGTAGAATTAATCAACCCATCATCATCTTCATGCCTAAACCAAAACTAATATAGGTAAATAATAATAGTACAAACATATTAAATCTATACAAACAACAATACTAAAATCACATAAAGGAAGAAGTGAAGAGACGAATAAAAAAAAGAAAAAGAAAGAAAAATGATTTACTAACCTGTTTATTCGTTGTGTTGCATTAGCAAATGAAACTCGATTAAAATCTGCACGTAACCTGCAAAACGAAAGAGAGAAAATGAGAATCTAAGATTTGAAATTGAGAGAAGAAGAGTAATTGACGTGTACATATCAATCTAATTTAACTGAATTTACAAATCAAGACGGTATAAATTCTGAGATTTTGTTATCGTCAGACTATCAAGTTATGAGTTTGAGATTTAATGGTGATTCATGGTGAAATATCCAGTCAATCGAGAGAGAGATAGAGGAGGGAGAGAGAGAGAGGGAGATATAGAGAAGAAGATAGAGAAATAGAGAGATGTAACAGACTGGAGAAAATTATGCATGATTTGATTTGTTTAGAATTTTTTCTATAGATAGCTTTATTTTTGAAATTCAAAAAATAACCATATTAATTAAGATTGGTCAAATTAAGTTAATTGGATAGTCCATGTATATAGCAAATTATATATGAATTGGGTCTTGGGTAAAAAAATTTATCTATGGGTAAACTAAGGAGTACTCATTAAGTATTATAGATTAAGAGATCATGTTTACTTCTTGATTGTGATAGTTCTGTATTTCTCGAGGTCTTGAAGTTACAGTCATGGATGAATCAGAAAGATATCACATGTCAATCATAATTTTAAAACGTATTAACCTTTCCTTCTTATTAAATTTTTTTGTTATGTTTATGTTGTGATTATTGTTTATAGGTTCCAAAAAAGACCAATCAATACATCTCAGAATTCATCATTATGGACAACCACACACCTCATTCCATATTGACCAAGAACAAAAATTCGAATATTTTGTAAGGATGGAATGTTGGTATGTTAATTCCCAGTTCTTACTGTAGTGATGTTCATTAATTCAATTTTAAGTTTGATTTACATTTTCTAAGGCATATTCACTCCTAGGATCAACAAGAATACCAATCTGAGGTCTAACCATATTTTTAAAGGTTTAAAGTGATTTATACCCTATATTTTTGCATGTATGGTATGAATGCCTCATAGTGAATGAATTTCGTGGTCATCAATGGAGCATAGTAAGCTTTGTTGTACAAATCATATTTATACTATTTTTTGCATTGTCTAAGAAAAATAATTTGTAATATTTTTTCTTAAAACAGTTGAATACAGATGGAGCTGAAACCATTGAAGACTCAGAGTTGTAATTAAGAAGTCTATATATTTTTTTCCTTATTCATATTGGTATTAAATAGGGGACATGCATTAATACGATATATTCTCATACTTCACGGTGGCTACACGTTAGCACTTACATATCTCAACCGTTAGTGTTTTTAGTTTTGCCATTTTAGTTTTGATTTTCTTGATATAAATAGTTAATCATTTCACAATCAGATTTTTTGATTTTTTTTTGGGTACAACGAATTAAATCATGAGATGACTTCAGAGTTTTCTCAATTGTGTATGGGTAGTTCACTAATGCCACAATAGCACAATGGTACATATTTAAATTCAAATAATTGTTATTTTATTTTATATATTTACATTCCACCATGTGTTGTTAAAGTATTATTTCACTTAGTAAATAAGAGGACTGTCATGTAGTTGTTGCATCTGTATATCCATAGTTGGCTTTATTTTTGAAATTAACTTATACAAACTAATTTTTGTAATACTTGATGTGTGTGTGTTATGTATTTGTATACTCTTTGTCACTATTACTATTACAACATGGTTTACCTGATCGGAGCATGGTGCCTCACCACTATCAATAGTGGAAGCTGATAGGGATTAATAAATCCTAATTGTGTAAATTAAATATTATATTTGGGCTGCTAGGCCCAATAAGAAGATGTATGACATTCAGGCCAAAAAGGGTAACACATTGATCAGGCCTGATGGACCAGATCAGGCGTGATGGAACAAAGAAGACCCAAAAACCCTGAATATTAATTAATTTCATAATTAATTAATAAGGGAAAAATCAGCTATTGAGAAGAGTCCCAATAAGGACATAAATCCTTGCAGATTAGCCTCTAAGGGACCTAGAAGGATAAGGAATCAGTTTCCTACTATTTAGGACTCCAAAGTCCATTCTAATTCTGAGACTTGGCTACCAAGTCTCCTATACCAAGTCCAATTCAAGGACCACCAACATCTATATAAGGGGCCTCACCCCACAAATCAGAACTACATTTTTTGACTTGATCCTTAGCAATCAGCAAGGTACGTAGACATCTTGTTAAGGCAGATTGAGTCACGAAACACAAGAGCAGTCAAATCGAGCCTCGAAGCTCATGTTCCTTAGTAATAATTATAACAATTATATACCTTAGTTTTTAATCCATAACATTTGGCGCCGTCTGTGGGAAGGCAGAACAACAACCATGGCAAAAATACGGAGAACAGTTAGAGCCCTTGAAGGAGGAACACCAACAGGGACAACCCAAGTGATTTCGTCAACTATGGAGGTACCTCCTCATTCGACTTATGCAGCCACACAAGGGGAAGCCCAGATAGGGGCAACTGAACCTCAACCATAAGGGACGATTCCCTCAGCTACTCAAGGTATGAATCCCCAAGTTCAACAACTACATGCACCCGTGAATTCTCGACTCATTGGGGACGAGTATTCAACTGTTGTGACTACTAACCCCCCTTATGGGACGCCCCTTTACCCCGAGGTTGGAGGAAGTGGACATGCTGGACGTAGTGAAGCACGGGGGTGATCTCCCCCTACATACGAGGTTTGGCTTCTATCCCTGAGGATCAGGAATTTTCTGGTCCTTACACTGAGAGAGACTCCGAATCTTCGGATGATGAAGTAGCCCCAAGAAGGGGACGTGCTGGAAAAGAGCCGATGGCTGATGGTAGCCAACGTCCTAAGAGCACCCAAGGGACGAATCCCCAAGAAGTGCTGGAAAGGATCAGGGCTCACGAGGCTGAGATTCAAAGGCTGAGGCGCGACTTGGAGGCGCACCAGTCTAGCAGACCCCCAGTACCTCCTAGGGGGAGAAATCCTCCTCCTATCATAGACCTGGATGGTCCAGTAAAGAGAAGGGCTGTTGTCCCAAGGGCTGATCCAAGCAATCTTCTTCCCCTTGGAGATCCTGATGATCCTACTCCGCCCTTCACTGAAAAAATAATGAATGCCCATATCTCAAGGAAGTTCAAGATGCCAACTATCAAAGCTTATGATGGCACGGGAGATCCCACTAATCATGTTAGGACATTCTCTAATGCACTGCTGTTGCAGCCCGTGAATGATGCTATTAAGTGTCGGGCCTTTCCTCAAACCCTGTCGGGTATGGCTCAAAGGTGGTATAGTCGTTTGCCCCCAAACTCTATTGGTCGTTCAGAGAATTAAGTCAGGCTTTTATTAAGCAATTCATCAGCGGGAGAGTACATGAGAAAAGTTCAGCATCTTTTATGAGCATTGTGTAGGGAACAAAGGAATCCTTGAGAGACTGCCTGAATCATTTCACAAAGGAGGCTTTAAAAGTCCCAAACCTTGATGATAAGGTAGCCATGATAGCACTGCAACAAGGAACTAGGGATGAGTTTTTCAAGATGTCTTTAGCCAAACGCCCCCCTGAAAGCATGTTGCAGCTCCAGGATAGGGCAATGAAGTACATGAAGGTGGAAGAGAGCATGAGGAAGACCATAGTGAGTAATGAGCCCACTGGAGGCAAGAAGCGGAAGACTGATCTGGAGTATATCGCTAAAGACAAGTATCCTAGAACCGAGCAAAACCCTGATTCAGCCCCCAAGAAGGGAGGACCAGGGCAAAAGTTCACTGAATACGCTAAGCTAAATGCTCCTAGAAGCCAGATCTTGATGGAGATCGATAAAGATCGAGATATTTGTTGGCTTAAGCCCTTGAAGGCTGATCCTGCCAAGCTAGATAACAGCAAGTATTGCAGATTTCACAAAGATGTTGGTCATGACACCGATGAGTGTAGACAGCTGAAAGATGAAGTTGAGTTCCTCATTCGAAAAGGAAGATTGAACAAATACACTGGAGAAGGAGGGGATAGGAATAACAATGGATGGAAGAACTTTGAAGATCGTAGGAGGGACCAAGATGATCAGTGTAATAACCCCCAAAATTTTCAACTTTTTTGTAACCCTTGTGAATAGTGTTTTTGCTGAATGAGAAAACTTTTCATGCCACACTATGTAGGGATTCTATTATGGATATTCTGAGATTTTATTAGTACTCTATATGGTATATGAGTGTATGTAAAGATCGTCAGAATCCAATTCCGAACACTTTGGTTTTTCCCAGAAATACACTAGATACGGAGAGAATTGAGTATAAGGTAACAGGATAAAAAGGATTTAAATTAAAGGATTATAATAGAGGATCATAAAAAGGAATATAATGTATTGAGAAAGGTTAAGGGAACCTAAGTAATAAGATCCCGTGTATGATCCTTCAAACGATAAACGAAAACGAAAGTTAAACGAACCGTATAACAGATCAGCGGTCATTAGGCAAACAATTAGGAAGTTAATCAAAGGGATTAGAGAGAGTGATGTCACCCAACCAATGAGAAGAGGACAAGGAGGGAAAGATGACATCACAACATGACACAAGCATGACATGGGAAGGAAGGAGATGTGGTGGATTATTAACCACACAAAATCAAGGTTAAATTGGTAATTAACCAAAAACAAAACAAAACCAATCAACCAAGCCAAATAATTCATTCTTCATCAAAACAAAAAGAAACCAAGGCATTGTTCTTCATTTGCTCTCGGCTTTTTCATCTTTAAAGGCAAGAAATTTCAAAAATTCAAGATCCAAGCTTCCTAAATTGGTGAGTTAATTCCCTAATCATCCTTATGCATAGTTAGGGCTATATCATGAGTTTAAGCCATCAATTCTTTCTCAATCTTCTTCATTAAATCAATGAAGAAGACAATGAATAGTGTTTTCAAGTTTTTAACTTGAAATTTTTCTTGTTTTCCTTTAAGATCCAAGCATCCCTAAGACTTCTCAAAGCTTCTTAAGGCTTCCTAGCTACTCCCACCACTTCAAGGAAGGTATATCATCTCCAAACCCTAGATTCCTATGTTTAATAAGATTATTTTGATTATTATGGTGATATTGTAGCTTAATGTTTGTGGTTTAGAGTTTGGGTTGAAGTGGTATTGAAATGGAATGGTAAATCTTGTTGTTTTGGTTAAAAGAATGTAGTATAGTTAAATTCAAGCTTAGGCATAAGTATGAATGTTAAAATTGAGTTAATTTGGAGCTGTTGTAATGTAGTTTAGATGGAGGTTGATTGGGTTGTGAATTGGAGTTGAAATTGTGGTTGTTTGAATTGGTTTAAATTTGGGAAATCGCGTAAATATAGCCGTCGTAACGTCCGATTTTCTTTAGACTGTTTTTGTGCATAACATTAGGACCCGAGAACCCCCTGCTAGATTATGACCATTGCCATTTCTAGATAGCTCGTGTTACGAGCTTCGTTTTGATATGTAGTTCGTTCGATTCCGACGCACGGTTTAGGAGAAACGACCGTTTCAAGTAACGGCGTTTCGCGAACGAAACTTTTCCCCTCGCCTTACTTTGAAACATAGGTTAAAGACCAAAAATGGTTAATTAATGTATGAAACATTTATGGTAAGTGTGTTAGGCAGTTGGTAAGACACTCGCGAAGGAATCGCCTTAAAACTCGTAAAGGTTAAATTATTAAAAATGGTGGAGCCGAGGGTACCCGAGTGACTTAAGAGAATCAGTAAGCGCAAAACAAGCGTTAGAGTCTAAGTTAGTTAAAGTATAGATTTACAAGTGACTTTGGTTTAATTCCAACTTACTTGTTGTTTATAGGTTACCAGACTCGTCCCGAGCCTTTTATCACCCCAAGTCGCTCAGGCAAGTTTTCTATCCGTTATACTGTTGTTGTGATGTATACACTTGTATATGCATTATCTTGTGATAGATGCATAATGGTTATTTAGCAAATTCTTGCGATATATTGTAGCATGTAATATGGTATATATGCATGCCTGTTTCGTATTCTTTCCATAT